>NC_026008.2:7678981-7978981 GCF_000442705.2 Elaeis guineensis | reverse complement strand
TTTATAGGAGGAGAGAACATCCGATGTGATCTCATAAGATGATGACTCTGAGAGTCTCTGGCCAGAGCAGGGATGAATAGTATAAAAAATTTCTACTGGTTCATCAATCGAGTCATCATTATCAAATCAAGATACATATAGATAGATATTTGGGTTTGATATATTTTCATACCTATGGTCTTTTCGAGATGTTGTGTGATCGAAGGATTAAATTTCATGGTAACTCACCACTGAAGGATAATTTTGATATATCTACCAAATTTTAAATCTTTCGAGTAGTCATGACACATTGTTAGACGTCAATCTTGACTTATAGACTCATCAGAATTAAAAGAGTTTAACTAGAGAATCAATTAAGAAGAATCCTAATTGATTGAAATTCTTGAGCTAACCTAATCCAATCGGATTAGGGTTACATCGAGAGTCTTGGTCCACTGCTGGCTAAATTTGGAATCCTATGGGTCACACACAATAAGAATTTAATCTTGATCTAATCTATTTAAATTTATTGTAAATCTAATGGGTTAATTAAATTGCTAGCACATGAATTAATCCAAGTTTCCAATTGGATTCAGTGCAAAGGTGTTTGTACTAACCTAGACTTGTTGCCTTAACCTAATGTGACTGGGTTTGAACCATCTAATTTATTAGTTGGTTTATCTGGATTTTAAGAAAGAGTTTTATATGAATCCACCACCTCCACACCATTCACCATGCCAAAGAATTATGTGGCGTTCACATTTATTTTGGGAGTTAAGGAGTAGAGTCCTTCTCCTTTACTTATCTTAATTTCCATACATCTTCCACACGTCCCTTAATTTTGTGTGCCATCAGATGGGGCCTTGGAACATGTGGACATAGAAGAGGAGAAGGAGTCCTCTTGAAAGGAATTCCATGTCAAAATAAATAAGGCACGCCTATATTTTTATGCGATGAAATGGAAGAGTCCATTTCATAATAAACTCTTAATTCCTTCCATTATCTCCACATGTTTCTTATTTCCACATGACATGAGATGCCTCTTGGGATTATAAGTACAGAAGAGAAAGAAGAGTCATTCTCTAGTAGGGGGTTTTGAACACCAAATAAATTGGACACCCTTTCATATATCATTGAGTTTATGGAAGAGTCTTAATTGTTAAGGACTCTTAATTACTCACGCGCTTCCTTAATTCCACATGCCATAAGATGGCATCCAGATTTTTCTTAGCAGAGGAAGAGTTCTTTTGCTTGTAAATCACTTCTTATTTCATACCTTAATACTTTGTATTTCATGCAAAAATTATTTCTATGCATGTAAGAATTAAGGGATGCCAAAAGTTGGTGCCCCTTGGGAAATAATGTGGCACCCCTTCATACCTTATACAAGGGGGACCCCATATGGCATAAAATTCATCCAAAGGGTGGTTTGGATGTGGGATTAGATGAGGAAGTGGTAGAAAAAATCTGAAGTGAAAAAGAAAAGGAAAAGGGAAAGAAAAATAGAAAGGAAGGGAAGAGAGAGAGTGAAAAGCATAAGATGCTTGACCAAAAATCAAACTGTTCATGTGTTGAATATAAAATCTGATTTATGTGTAGTGTGATCTTTTGAAAAAAAATTTCTAATGAGGTTGTAGTAGAAGTCATGAAGGCATACAAGCAATGGTGCAACCAGTTCTTACGAAAGACATTCGGCAACGCGATTAGGAAGAAGGCTGCAGCACCATGATGAATTGGGAAGGGCCCTGATCTCTCCCATGTGGATCACCGTTGGAGGGCTTCTACTTTGGAGTCTCATAGAGATCTCAAAATTACCAGATCATGGTCTTCTTGCTGGTATATGGCTTTTGATCTTTTACTGACATGTATGTTTTTGATCGTTTGATTGTAATCATCAAGGGGTTCTTAGGATTTTGTGTTCCGATGTTCTTGTTTAATTGTTAAACATTATTTTTAATTGTTGAATGTATATTAAAATTTTTGAAATTCATATTTCACTACATCATCGAAATCCAACAGTGATATCAAAGCCATCCTTGATTGATTCAATCAAATTTCATGTTATTTTTGTGATATGGATTAGATCCAGTTCCAACTATATCTTCTGATTGATGTTTAATTCATATTTTTGATGTATTTTTATTTATGATAAATGTTATCAATCCATGATCAAACTTAGATATATAAATTTCATGATTTTTAGACTTGTGTAACAAGTTTAAGTTAGATCCTATGATCTAATTTTCGATGGAATTGAAATCCAGTGCATGTGATGTGCGGATCCTTGGAATGCTACATATGGATATACATTGCCAAGACTTAAAATTTTTGTATTTGATATATTTACCGAAGATCTAAAGGCCAACCATCATATTATCAGGTGTTCACTATTGTGGGTCGACCATCTTGGTTGTTGCCCAAGGTATGTGTGGGATTGAAAAATATTTGATCATAGAAAGGATGCACTAGACATGAATTAGGATTTTTGCCGATGGATTGGTTTCACCATAATTCATTGGTCTAATATGATTAGAGTTAATGATTAAAGATTAAATCAAATTCATGATTCTATTTTGATTAGAAATCATGTTTAATTTAGGTTAATCAAATTGTCATTTATGTAATTTGATTAGGGTTTGAGTCATGGTTGACTGACTCTATGCTAACCTAATTGGATTAGGGTTAATCTAAGAATTGATCAACTCAACTCAAATGAATGACAAATGGATTGACTTAAAATTAATAATTGGGTCAAGAGTTCAACCCAAATCAAAAACTCTAGTTGGGTCCTATGACCATAAATTTAAACATTTTTATTGACATGTGTATGAATAATATCATAATGAAAATAACATGACTAGTTTATAATTATGTTTTATAATTGTTATAAAATATATATTGTATGGTTATGGACTATGAAACATCCATGTGATGGATATATGCATGAATGCTTCCATGTTAGCTGAATAAATACATACATCTGCAAGAGTTGCAATAGGGACTAGGTGCCTCTGATGTATTGTATTATCAACCGAACTTTTTTTTTGTATGTTCCCAACTGTTGATTGAGATTTTTACATGTTGATATAAAATAATAAAAAAAAATTATTTGAGAATAGATAGAAATTATTTTTTTTTATTTTCAAATAAAGATCATGTATTCCTGGTAGTCTTCATGGAGATGAAGACTTGACTACCAAGCGTTTAAGAGCAGAAGCGCATTAAGATTAAGCATGAGATGATTCAATCAATGATGTACCTAGGGTTAGACCCATAGATCATTCTGTGGCTTGAATGATTTTTCAAAAGTTCATAACCATCAGATTTCTTTTTATATGCTCTTACTTGCTGGTAGTTTGAATTAAAGTTTAGAATTAGAATTTACATAGCATATGATGCATGTATATGTTTAGGATGCGCATGAGACCTAAGTCCCTCATATAACTTATATTAAGTTATAATGATGAAGTATTAAGAACACTACCTATGCCTTCCTTTATGCTAAGCATGTATTATGTCAAGAACCATAGTAGGCTTGTTATGCTATCCACAAGACTTATTGTGGGGACTAATCTGATACTGTCTTGGTGCATAATGAACTAATAGTAATTAGCTCATACTAAGTCAATAGAGTATGTCAAAAACTGTAGTGAGTTTATTGTGCTATCCACAAGGCTTGCTATAGTGATTGGTATGATGTTGACTTGGTAACACTTATGGCATATTTAGGTAGTGCTATCTTGTTGTGCTATCAACAAAGATAGTATTATTCAGATATGGCCATATAAGATTGAAGGGTACGATTTAACTAAAATACAATAGTTTGTTGTGCTATCCACAAGGCTATAAATATTTTAGAGATAAAAAGATTATGTTGAGAGTTGCATGAGATGCAATTGATAAAGAGTTACCTATCCTTGAACTCATAGGAGCTTGTTCTACTATCCACAAGACTTTTTATGAGGAATTGAGATCTCAACCCTACTAAAGAACTTCACGATAGGTTTCTCATTTTCATACTTAAGGGCTATGAAATTCATTAAAATAGTGGGAGACACAATTAGATAAAATTTTTATCTAAATTATGCATGTTATCATGAGTAGTCCTTTTTATATTCTTATATACACATTTGCATCTTCACTATCACTACATAGGATATTTTTTAAATTGACCGAACATCATAGAATGGTTGAGAAAAAGAAGGTGAAAATATCTTCACTATGATATCTATTATTATTACAGCAATAATGATTATTAGAAATTAATTACAAGAGCTATCTTGCAAATGTGAAGTAATAGTAGAATATAAAAATTACATCTGTTAATAATTTGTATGTCATACAAATTAATTATCATTGAGTATTTTTAACTTTAATATTTTGGGTATGTGATATCTTATATAGGTTCCTCTTATGTAAAGTGTTGCTAGACCTATAAAGCTGAAGTGAGGTGACTACTTGCCTTTTGACACTTATGGATAGTCCATTCATGCTGGGGCCGTAGGAACTTATGTAATCTTCTAGCAAGATTTTAGAAACTAGTAGATTATTGTTACATGTCTGAATTTATTAGATACATTATTCAAATCGTTTGCTATTGCAGTATTGTTTTGAAATTAATGTAAAGAGTAAATGTTACTCTCCTTCAGATAGATTTTATGGCAATAGATTAATGATAATGGTCTCATGTTTCTATCACTCAATGATGTTGTTCTTCATGATTGATAAAAATAAGAAATAAATATGTGATGGTCACATATCTCAGGACAAGCAAGGTATTAAGTCTTGAACATATGGATGTTCGAAGGCTAATAATATCTCAAACCAAAGATGGACACTTCATATGAGATATGGTGTATTTCCTAATATGCTTCACAAATTTTAATTCTCATTCTAGAAAAATATCCTAGAAGTTACTGTATATATTTTGAATTAGATATCAATAAAATCTGTAACTAGCACTCTATATAAGATATGAAAAAGGCAAAAGACAGGTTGCCCAACTTATGCGAAAAGAATTGATGTATATAAGTTTGTGCTAAAACATATTCATATATATTTATAAGTTATCCTAAAGAATAGTATGAGATACTATTTCTACCACACTACTTGACAAAAGTGTTTAGTCAGTAGGTATGCTACTTTTTAGGAAAAAAAATTTCTAAGAGGACAGTGGGAGGATAATTAAACTTGAGAAGTTGAAGACTTATGAACTATCCTATCATAATCTATGGAGTATCCACAAGTTGATTCTCGACCAGATGTACTCATTGTTGAGACACGACCATGACACACACTTCCTCACCAAAGGTCATTCTGAGTGTGTAATATACCACTCAAATATGGATTTGTCATTGAGAATGACTATACACCATACATTATTATGAATAATATTTTTTTGACCTATTCGAAGATTATCATGAGTAGAGACTCTGACAGATGGTTTGAAATTATTAAATATCTGAAATGGACATCCTGTACATCAACCAAGTATGAACTATGCTTGAAGCACCTATGGGTACGGTCCAACAGGTTGCTAATAGGAATATCAATTTGGATTTTTGCTATTGCCACACACCATCTAGAGAAGTTATCTCTAGTGGGAGGCAAATGCATTTAGGGATTCCAGCAGGCATTGAGGAGTAGGTACTTCTATGTTTTGATGAGATAGTCAAAATATTTGACTTTATTAAAAATAAATGAATCATGTGTGTGTGCAAGAAGATAAGTGGGAGTCCCATTAATTTTTTGGTTATGTACGTGGAAGACATACAGCTTATTGGAAAGGTAGTCCCGATATTGCACTCGATCAATGATATGCTTATCACAAAAGTTTTCATGGAATAGGACTTAGGTTAAGCATCCAATATATTAGGCATCTATAGGGATAGATGTAAGTGGATGCTAGGCTTGTCTCAATCTAGGTACATGAAATTTATATTGAAGGATATGAATGGGTGTAAAGGAGTTTACTTACCCATATATTCAATGTACCAAGCCTAATGTAATTTATGCCTTGTGCATAATCATTGATTTTAGGCAAATCCATGATAGGATCTTTTGAAAAACTATGAAAAATATTCTCAAAGTACTTACAAAGCACTAGAGAAGCAATGAATTGGAAGAGTTTCAAGCAACGAACTATGTTTGACTCAGTTAAATGTTGTTAGTGAAGATTACTAAGAAAAGTTGCCAGATGAAACGGTTCATCACTGAGTTAGGTATGGTCTCACTAGGAACCCACACACATCCTAAGCACTTTCACCTCATTCATGATATGATCATAAAAATGAGTTAATATTAAGAACATAATAATAGATCAGTTCACTAAGCCTTACACAGCAGTAGTGTGATCGTCATCTTGATTGCATGGGCATCAGGTACATGGGGTGATTGGCTTTAGTACAAGTGGGAGATTGAAAGAATAGTGCCCTACAAGTCAATCGTATGGGGATGAGAAGAGATTTTTCTTTATTTTCTTCCTACTCATTTACATGACATTAGTTTTTTTTTTGTTTATGAGGTATTGTGTTTTATCATTTGCTGTATCATATTTTTTTATGATTATGATAAACCCCATAGATTAGGGCAATGATTTTAGGGCTATGATAAGATCATACCAGTGAGACCTAAAATCTTGTTAGCCTCAATCTAAAATATTTTTAGTCATTGGATCATCAAGTCAGAGATCGATGATACCGGTAATACTGGTGCATCCTATGTATGCTCAATGGAGAGGATTGTTGATCTCATAACTACTTATGTAGTGATACTAATACAAGGATGTAGGTGCTTATTAAAGAATGACTGCACTAAACTGATCCACAGAAAGAATATCTGATGGAGTCTTACAGCAAGTCAACAAATAGTTCTTCAGTGGGAGTGGTGCATGTGATCCTTTGATCTGAGATCATCATGTACCTTGTGTACATAGACCCTTTGGTTTATTCCCTAGCACACCACTTTGAGATGTGTGTGGGATATTCTAGGTATGGTAAAGTGTACATGAAGTTGTGAGTAGTCAATAAGGAAACGGTCACTCCTTGTAGGAGAGAACATCCTATGTGATCTCATAGGATGATGACTCTGAGAGTCTCTGGCCAGAGCAGGGATGAACAGTAGAAAAAATTTTTACTGATTCATCAATCAAGTCATCATCATCAGATCGAGATACATATAGATAGATATTTGGGTTTGATATATTTTCATACCCATGGCCTTTTCGAGATGTTATGTGATTGAAGGATTGAATTGTACGGTAACTCACCATGGAAGGATAATTTTGATATTTTTACTAAATTTTAAATCTTTTAGATAGTCATGATATATTACTAGATATCAATCTTGACTTCTGGACTTGTCAAAATTAAAAGAGATTAATTCGAGAATCAATTAGGAAGAGTCCTGGTTGATTGAAACTCTTGAGCTGACCTAATCCAATCGGATTAGGGTTACGTTGAGAGTCTTGATCCACTGCTAGCGAGATTTGGAACCCAATGGGTCACATACAATAAGGATTTGATCTTGGTCTAATCTATTTAGATTTATTATAAATACAATGGGTTAATTAAATTGCTAGCACATGAATTAATCCACATTTCCAATTGGGTTCAATGCAAAGGTGTTTGTGCTAACCTAGACTTGTTGCCTTGACCTAATGTGATTGGGTTTAAACCATCAATTTATTAGTTGATTTATCTGGATTTTAAAAAAGAGTTCCATGTGAATCCACCACCTCCATGCCATTCACCACACCAAAGAATTATGTGGCATCATATTTATTTTGGGAGTTAAGGGGAGGAGTCCTTCCCCTTTAGTTATCTTAATTTTCTTACATTTTCCACATGTCTCTTAATTTTGTGCACCATCAGATGGGGCCTTGGGACATGTGGACATGGAAGAGGAGAAGGAGTCCTTCTCTTGGAAGGAATTTCATGCCAAAATAAATAAGGCACGCCCACATTTTTATGCGATGAAATGGAAGAGTCCATTTCATAACAAACTCTTAATTCCTTCCATTATCTCCATGCATTTCTTAATTCCTCGTGACATGAGATGCCTCTTGGGATTATAGGCATAGAAGAGAAGGAAGAGTCCTTTAGCAAGGAGTTTGAATGCTAAATAAATTGGACACCCTTTCATATATGCATTGAGTTTATGGAAGAGACTTAATTGTTAAGGACTCTTAATTACTCATGCACTTCCTTAATTCCATGCGCCATAAGATGGCATCCAGATTTTTCTAAGCAGAGGAAGAGTCTTTCTATTTATAAATCACTTCCTATTCCATGCCTTAATACTTTAGATTCCACACATAAATTATTTCTATGCATGTAAGAATTAAGGGACGCCAAGAGTTGGCATCCCTTGGGAAATAATGTGGCGTCCCTTCATACCTTATATAAGGGGTGCCCCATATAGCATAAAATTCATCCAAAGGATGGTTTGGATGTGGGATTAGATGAGAAAGTTGTAGAAAAAATCTAAAGTGAAAAAGAAAAGGAAAAGGGAAAGAAAAATAGAAAGGAAGGGAAGAGAGAAAATGGAAAGCGTGAGATGCTTGTCCAAAAATCAGACTGTTCATGTGTTGAACATAAAATCTGATTTGTATGTGGTATGATCTTTTAGGAAAGAGTTTCTAAAGATATCTTAGTGAAGGTCATGAAGGCATACAAGCAATGATGCAATCAGTTCTTACGAAGGACGTTCGGCAGCATGCTTAGGAAGAAGGCTGCAGCACCATGATGAATTGGGAAGGGCCCTGATCGCTCCCATGTGGATCACCATTGGAGGGCTTTCACTTTGGAGTCTCATGGAGGTCTCAAAATTACCAGATCATGATCTTCTCGCTGGTATATGGCTTCTGATCTTTTACTGATATGTATGTTTTTGATCGTTTGATTGTAATCATCGAGGGATTCCTAGGATTTTGTGTTCCGGTGTTCTTGTTTAATTGCTAAACATTATTTTTAATTGTTGAATGCATGTTAAAATTTTTAAAATTCATATTTTGCTGCATCACCAGAACCCAACAAGAGTACTGGCTTACATTCTATTCATATCTCATATGGAGTTTTATTGACAAACTTGCTTGGAGCTTTGTTCAGTACATAGCAAGCAGTTTCTAGAGCACACCCCAAAAAGGAGATTAGTGTTGTGCCATATTTCTAGGTGTGTGGAGTACCTCCCATTAGGAGATCAATAAAGAAAACTCCCTAGAAGGGGATGAAACACATTGAAGAAGAACAGCCTTTCTGGTTGCAGCAGCCTTATAAATCCTGTCGGCAAGATTTCTTTCTTCAATTTGAACCCTTTTTTCCATCAGATCTGAAATTCACCTTTTGGAACCTGGAAGCACACTTGACGAAGCCTCCAAAACCAAAAAAATTAGGATCTGAAACTCCTCTTGGGTGACCAAGAGGGGGTGCTCAAAGTAGGGGCGTGCAAAAAAGGCAGTGCTGGTTCCTTTCTTTCCTTTTTGGGTTGGCGGCCAAGAGACCCTAGGTTTCTTGGTTCTAAGATGTGGAGAAGACTAGAGAGAGGGGGGAAAGGAAGAAAGAGAGAGAGAGAGTTCTAAGAGAAAATGATTTGATTGATTGAACCCTTTATACAAACCTAAATACAAAGGTATTTATACAAAGTCAATGTGACCCAACTACAAAACTTCATTGGCTAACTTGATATGAGATTTGTGCTAATCCAAACCCATGTACACCCATGATTTGAATAAAACTCATCTACCTAGGACTCAAATCTAGTCCAAAATAAGTTGGCCCCTCAAGGCCCAAAATTCTTAGACCTCAAGATCCAAAAGACTGATAGCCTTTCATCTTGGGACCCAAACTAGTCCCAGAAACCCCATGAGCACCTCATGGACTTTGGATCTTGAGCTTATCCTTGGTCTCCTGAGCCTTGAGAGAACCACATGAGGTCCAACAATCTCCACCTTGGTGCCCCAAGACCTCAGCCAACTCCATCCTGTCTATCAAACACATTAGTGTCACACATCTTTGAAAGCCATCCCATGGAAGAACCTTCGTCAGTACATCCGCTGGATTCTCCTTGGTGTGGACCTTCACTAGCTCCACCTCACTTTCTTTTACAAACTCTTTGATTCAGTGATATCTAATGTCAATATACTTCATCCTCGTATGGTAGACAGAGTTCTGTGCAAGTAACAGTGCACTCTGACTATCACAGTGCACCCTGATGGTCTCCTGTGCAAGGTCCATCTCCAACGCCAAACCCTTCAGCCATAGGGCCTTTTTCACTGCCTCCATAATGCCAATATACTCTGCCTCAGTGGTCGATAAGGCCATGATGGGCTGCAAGCATGATCTCCATGAAACTGAACCTCCAAACAAGCTGAATACAAAACTTGTCATAGATCTCCGAGTGTCCACATCTCCACCAAAATCAGCATCTACAAACCCTCCTATCAGCCCCCGAGCCTCCTTGGACATGTTGGAGAGTCCTTCAGTACCTCCTCACTGTCCATAGTAGATGTCGACTCCGACAGTACCCACAGAGTACCTGAAGATCTCCTTCAGTGCTCCCTACCAGGTAGTGCCATGAACCTGCTGACCTGGCTCACTGCGTGAGCGATATCTATCCTACAACACACCTGGCATACATAAGACTTTCCACACCAGAGGCATACGGAACTCTCTCCATCTCCTGAGCCTCTACCTCAGTCTGTGGTGACATCATCTTCGAGAGTCTGGAGTGCCCGACAAGTGGCAGCTCCGTCGGTTTTACTTCCTTCATCCTGAACCTCTCCAAGACCTTCTTGATGTAGCCTCCTTGAGATAAATACAACACATTCTTGGCTCGATCTCTAAAAATTTTTATGCCTAAGATCTTCCTCGCAGGCTCCAAATCCTTCATCTCAAACTCTCGAGACAAAGCGGCCTTCAGTTCCTGCACAAACTTCCTACTCTTGCATGCTATAAGCATGTCATCCACATACAAGAGTAGAAACACCCTAGACCCATCCTCCAAAGATCGAACATAAACACAAGAGTCATACTCGCACCTGAAAAGTCTGATGCTCCTCACATAGGAATCAAATCAATTGTACCATTGCCTCGGCAACTGCTTCAGCCCGATTTCTGCAGCAAACAGACCTTTCCTTCTGCTCTTAGCTCTTGGAACCCCGATGGCTGCTCCATATAGATGCTCTCCTCTAGATGCCCATGGAGGAACACCATCTTGACATCCATCTACTCCAGCTCCAAGTCCTGAGCTGCTACGATGCTTAGCAACATCCTGATGGAAGTATGTCTGACGACAGGAGAGAAAACATCACTTAAGTCGATACCTTCCTTCTGAGAGTATCCTTTGGCCACTAGTCTTGCCTTATACCTGATACCTCCCTACTCTGAAGGCCCCTCTTTGCATTGGTAAACCTATATTTGCAACCAATGGGTTTCTTCCCTTATGGCAACAGCACCAATCACCACATCTTGTTCTTATGGAGAGACTGCATATCCTCGAACATTGCTTGGACCCACCTCTCTCTATCCTCACACTTCATGGCCTCCTCGTAGGTGTAGGGGTCCCCATTCACCATCACCAAGGCATATGACAACATCTCCTCGAAGTCATATCATTTTGATTGCCTGACATTCCTTTTGGGCTTGTGTAGTGCAACCCTGATGTTCATCCTAGGTCCAGCTTGCTCCTGCTAGACCTCTTGGCTTCAATCACCTATCTGAGCTCTCTCCACCTTTGGAGACACATCTGAAGAGTGCTCCATCTAAATACTAAGTCCTCCCGATGCACCTGCAAGAGGCAAAAGAGAATAGAATGTAAGTTGTCCAGCACTGCTCTACTGGACCTCCTGCTGCTCTCGCTGCTCCATGCCATCTCGCCTTTGAAGAATTAAATTTTCATCGAAGATGACATCCCTATTGATGACGACCTTCTTTTTTAAGAGATTCCAAAGCCGATATCCCTTAATTCCTCATGGATACCCCAAGAACACCATTTTCCATGATCTGACGTCCAACTTGGTCCGCTCACCAGCATCGATGTGCACATATGCCGTGCACCCAATTACCCTTAGATGGCTTTGCCTAATCCTCCTTCCAGACCATTTATCCTTTGAAATATCACCATCTAATCTTATGTGAGGTGATCGATTCACCAAATAGCAGGATGCATCCACTGTATCAACCCAGAATGCCTTAGGAAGCCCTACCTGCAGCCTCATGCACCGTGCCTTTTTCAAAAGGATTCTGTTGATCCTCTCGGCCACCCCATTTTGCTGAGAAGTCCCTCTCATGGAGAAGTGCCTTTTGATGCTACACTCCTCACAAAAAATATGAAACTCCCTATTGGTGTACTCTCTGCCATTGTCGGACCGCAGACACTTCAAGCTCCGACCTGTCTCCTTTTCCACCTTAGCTTTTCACACCTTGAATTTGGTGAAGACTTCTGATTTCTCTTTCATGAAGTAGACCCATACCTTTCTCAAAAAATCATCTATAAAGATCAAGAAGTATCTCACTCTATTTCTGGCTGAAATCGGGGCCGATCCCCACGCATCAATGTGGACTAGTTCCAGTGGGGCTGCACTGTGGGTTGAACTACTGGTAAACCGTACTCTCCTCTACTTTTTCATCTGGCATGACTCATATACCTCTGAAATACCTTCATCCAGATCTAGAATCAGATCATGCTTGCTCAACTCCATCCCACGATCACCCATGTGGCCTAGGCAGTAGTGCCACAACTGATAAGCCCCCTGCTGATCCTACGCTGCAGCTGCTGCATCAGATTCTCCGATCACCACAGATCCTTCCAACCTATAGTGGTTATTCTCCATCCTTGTACCTCTCATCACCACCATGGCTCCATTTGAGATATTCAAGACTCCACTTCTGGCACAACTGCTGAAGCTGAAGCCGCTCCGCTCCAAATAGCCCAGTGACACCAGATTCTTCTTTAATTCTAGGACATGCTTTACATTTGTGAGAGTCTGCACCATCCCATCAAACATCCTCACCCGAATGCTCCCTACACTAGCAACCTTGCATGGGTGATCATCTCCAAGTATCACGATCCCCTCATCAATCTTGGTGTATGTCACGAACCAAGACCGGTTTGGGGTGTAGTGATGCGAATAGGCTGAATCGAGGGTCCATACATCTGGGTATCATCTGTGACCATCAGATACCACCAAGAGATCATTTTTCACCTCCTGATCAGCCACCATACTCAGCACCTTAGATCCTCTTTTGTCTCCCTTCTTGCTCTTCCACTGTGGATAATCTCGCTTGAAGTGTCCGATCTCATTGCACTTGTAGCACCGAGCCTCTTTCTTACTATTGCTCTTCCAGGACTTTGATCATCCTCTTGACTTGCCTCTTTCTTTTCCTCTTTTTGACCTCTCCCCCATGGCCAAGCTCTCCTAGGGAACTCCATCTTTGGTCATCTTTTTCTGCTGTTCATTGGAGCACAACACCAAGACCATGTCTTCATACTACAGAGTCTCCTTGCCATACAACAGCATCGTCACCAACGGATCATAGGAAGGGGGCAGCGACCATAGCGATAATAGAGATCTATCTTCCTCCTCCATCTTCACCTCGATGTTCAGCAACTCGTTGCACATCTAGTCGAACCTCTGGATATGACCCAAGACATCTCCACCTTTCTGCATCCGAAGGCTATACAGTCTCTTCTTCAACATCAGCTTGTTGCATATATATTTTTTCATATACATGGTGTGCAACTTCGACCACAAACCTTTCGGGATCTTTTTCTCTAACACCAAATAGAGAGCCGCATCAACCAAATATCCTCTAATCACCGAACAAGCCTTCTTCTCCAGAGATATCCATTGACGATCCAACATCCCTTCAGGCTTCTCCTCCGATGCCTGATCTAGATCTGCCTGAACCAAGAGATCTTCAACCCTAACTTTTCACATAGAAAAGTTTCTTTCCCATCAAACTTCTCAAAATAAATCTTCATGTTGCTTGCCATGGATGGATTCAAACCAAATCACAACAGAAAACTCTAAGGGATTTGAGAAATACCTTGACAGGGATCTTGCTGAAATTTCAACCTTTGAAGATCTTCACCTTCTAGCATCTTGTTCCCTCTCCACGCAACATGGGCTCTAATACCACTTATTGTTCCATGTTTCCAGGTGTGTGGAGTACCTTCCATCAGGATATCAATAAAGAAAACTCTCTGAAAGGGGATGAAACATGTTGAAGAAGAACAGTCTTTCTAATTGCAGCAGCTTTGTAAATCCTATCGGTAGGATTTCTTTCTTCGATTTAAACCCCTTCTCTACCAGATCTGAAATCCACCTTTTGAGAATTGGAAGCACACTTGATGAACCCTCCAAAACCAAAATAAATAGGACCTAAAACTCCTCTTGGGAAGCTAAGAGGGGAAGCTCAAAATAGGGGCATGCAAAAAAGGCAGCGCTAGTTCCTTTCTTTCCTTTTTGGGTTGGCGGTCAAGAAATCCAAGGTTTCTTGGTTCTAGGGTGTGAAGAAAACCAGAGAGAGAGGGGGAAAGGAAGGAAGAGAGAGAGAATTATGAGAAAAAAATGATTTAATTAATTGAACCCTTTATACAAAACCTAAATACAAAGATATTTATACAAGGTCAATGTGACCCAACCACAAAACTCCCTTGGCTAACTTGATATGAGATTTGTGCTAATCCAAACTCATGTACACCCATGATTTGAATAAATCTTATCTATCTAGGACTCAAATCTAGTCCAAAATAAGTTAGCCCCTCAAGGTCCAAAATTTTTGGACCTCAAGATCCGAAAGACTGACAGCCTTTCATCCTAGGATCCAAACTAGTCCTAGAAACCCCATGAGCACCTTATGGACTTTGGACCTTGGCCTTAGCCTTGGTCCTCTGAGCCTTGGAAGCACCACATGAGGCCCAACAATTAGTCGAATCGCAAAGTCCATCATGGATCGAACCATGTCTAACAGTGTTCGATTCCTCTTTTCTGATATTCCATTATGTTGTGGTGTACCTGAAGAAGTCTATTGAGAGAGAATCTCATTCTCCTATAAATATGTCAAGAATTCACTGGTAAGATATTCTCCTCAATCTCATCGAAGAGTTTTAATACTCTTCCTAATTTATTTTTTCACTTCACTATAGAATCGTTTGAACATTTCAAAACATTCAGGCTTATATTTCATAAGGTAGATGTATCCATATCTTGATAGATCGTCAGTGAAAGTAATGAAGTAGTTGAATCCATCCCTGGCACTTATGCTCATTGGTCCACATACATCGCTATGTACTAAACTCAAAACAATAGTGGCTCGCTCATTATTTTTTTTAAAAGGTGACTTTGTCATCTTACCAAGAAGATAGGATTCATAGGTCTGTAACAATTCACAATCATAAATATCAAGAATTTCCTCTTTAGTTAATCCATCCATCCTATTCTTGTTCACATGACCTAGCCGACAATGCCAAAGATAAGCATCGCTGACATTATCTATTTTAGGATATTTATTAGATATGTACATTACACTAACAGGCTATGATAGAAGGTATATGTCATGTTTTAATTATCCACATAAAATTGTAGTAGAATGATATCACAACATTCATCCTTTATTAAAAAGTTGAAACCAACTTTGGCTAAAAAGCCTATAGAGATGACATTAATAAAAAAGAAAGGATAATAATAATAATCATCTAACATGACAATCCTAGACTCAAAAACAAGCTGAATAGTTTCTAGAGCTAGAACTAGAACAAGGCTTCCATTTCTAACATTCAGGAACCATTCACTGTCTTTGAATTTTCTACTAATCTGAAGTCCCTACAATGAATTATAAATGTTAATTAGACTTTCGTTATCCAATACCCAAGTAGTATTATCATACAGAGAAATTACAAGAAGTTATCATATAAGTGCTTTGTCCAGCAACCGATTGCTTATTTCTTTTGTTTGGATTGTTGAAGTCAGGGGAGGCTAGATACCGAGGATAATTTCTCTTCTAGTGACCCAACTTCTTATAGAAGAAGCACTCTATCTGGTTCTTGTCAACTTTTGACTTCTTGCTCTGATTTTGCTTCTGAGCTCCAGCATGATCCACCTTCTTCTTATTCTTTTTCTTTCCTTTCTTAAAGGGATGATGTCTAGAAGAGGAACCACCCACCATATTCATCGATTTCTTTTGAAGCTAGTTATCATTCTCAAAGGTTTGTGGTAACCCTAGCAAATCATGGTAGTTTACTACAGGCTTTGTCATTCTGTAATGACTAAGAAAGGATAGGTAGGATTTGGACAAAGAATTTAGGATCACATCTTTCTCTAGCTACTCATGCAAGAAAAATCTGAGTTTGCACAGGCGCTCAATCTACTCGATCATGTACAATACATGATCGATGATCGATGCCCCCTCCCTCATCCAGGCATTGAAGATAGCACAAGATGTTTTGTGCCTCTCAACGTCGTCAAGACTACTAAAGGATTTATTCAATATTTAAAAGATTTTCTCTGACTGAACATCCTCAAATTTGCAGCTGAACTCATCGTTCATAGCTACACTCATAATGCAACGCACAGTGACTCAATCATTGAGCCACTTCTAGTAAGTGTCTCTAACTGCACTATAAGCATTCGGAGTGGGCTCCTTAGATGTCGAATTTGTAAGTACATACAAGATTCTCTCATACTCCAAGATAATCTTGAGCTTTCGATACTAACTATCGAAATAAGGCCTGATAAGCTTGTCGCTGTCCAACGGCGAGCGAAGCGATAAAGTGTTAGCCATTGTTGAAAGAAAAAATAAGACCTTATTAGTATATGAATTATTTAATCCTAAAGATTTAGACTTTAGCCTAAAGATTCTTTCACTATTTTATACAAATTGATAGTCTCTACCTCCAATTCAAGAATTATATTAATCCCTTAGTAGGTACTAGAATCCACATAGATTGCACACAGACCCGAGTATAGCTCGACCAACTGCTATACATCTATGGATAGGTTCTTAACTAATTATTTTTTTAAATAATTTCTAATAATTTATTTTGCCCTAGACTTCTCTTCAGCAAGCATGTGGCACCTCCACTGAAAATCTCAGTTAGGTCCAACCATTAACATGACTATACCTAGTGCATCTAACAAATGAATATCCAGGCTTGAGTTTGGCTCGACCAACCTGACCATTAATCTGAAAGACACAGTGAGGTCATCATATGATGAATAATAATTTTAAAACCTAATAAACACCTGGCGTGTGGTGCCTCCAAAGCTTATTTAGAATACTGGATCCATTATCATGCACCTTAATGGGAGGATATGAACTAATTATCCCCATAACTTTATCATTTTAAGGACTTAATAATTTAAAAAAATTAATTAATTGATTTAGAATAAAAAAAAAGGTTAACCAGCATTTCAATAATCCTTCTATTGACTTCATCGAGTCATCAAAAAGGATTAGAAACAACTTGATTCAAAAATACCTAAATCAATCACACTGATTAACCTTAATGGCATGGATCAACTCAAATCAATCAGTGATTCAATCAAAACATAATCTACCAAATTGGCCAGGTAAGTGAGATCGATGGGAGGATAGATAATGTTTGCCTTAGACACCATATAGGTCAGATAAGCATGTCCCTAATTAAAAACCACCAGTCATACTATTGAACTTACCTTAGACACTAATTGGTCGATTAGTTTCGATTTGATCAACCAAAGGGCTTAGGCTCGACCACTGAGCCACAATCAGATCCATTTGGTATGGTCAAAATATAAACTTGATTAAGCTACAACTACTGAGGTTTATCTAAAAAAATTTTAACCTAATCTAATTTAACTTTTGATTAGATTTAATCTATTTCTCTATTTTATCTATATTTACTTCTAACCCTAGGTCTAATCCGATTAGATGACCTGATTCGAACTAACCTATAGCTCCAATGATTTATGAGGTATCTTAAGATCTTCAATTCTCAAATCTAAATCTTTAATTTTCGTATCTTAATTTTCAATTAAGTGTATAAAATTCTATATTGAAACTATTTCAATTTATAAAACTATTTTACAAAAGGTTTTAGGCAAAACTTACATCATATGTCATTAATTTTCATATTATACTTATTTTCAGATCTAAATATTTTACATAAATCAGAGAAAATTAATCATAAATCTCTTCAATCTAATCTAAATTAATTTATAATTAAAATAATTAAAAAAAAATTATTATTTTTTTTCAAAAGTTATAATCACATCGGCACCCCTACACGTCATAACAGAACCTATCGATTGGGCAAGAGAGGGACTTTAATCCCTGCTTTCTCTTATGATTGAACGATCATGGTGATCAACTCAATCCAAGTACTTAGCTACTAAAAATAATTGTATACTACATATCATATATATAAAAGAAAAAATTTTGGTTCATATTATATTCATAACATTACGGCATACAGAATTTTATCTAATCTAATTAGATTATTACAAAACATCACAATTATTTTAGATCTTAAATTAAAATTTATATATTATATAAATAATCTAATTTAGATCTGAAATAACATAGAAATTTGTTCAAAAAATATGTATGATTGCATAGAAAAATTTTGGTTTAAAATGTAATCAAGCATATGCAGATACATTGCCCAAAACAGATCTAAAACTTTGTCAAACAGATTCAGATCTGAACCTAATTCAAACATCAATTCTCTAATTAAAATATATTTATAAAAATATATTAAAAATAAATTTAAATCCATATATAATCAGATTTTAAATAGAACAAAAATCTGCATATAAATCCTACTAAAAATAGATTTTTAATCAGAGGCTGATTTCGATCTGATAATCTGGTCAAAACTAGATCAAAAAAAATAAAGAATATCAAATCAAAAAAACCTTTGATTTTATCAAAATTGTTTATTCAAAATCAGATCAGAAAAAAATAAAAAAATAGAAAATCAACTATACAATCATAACATGCAACTTGACTTTGATACCAGTTGAAGAAAAAATTTTATCCGATCAGATCAGATGCCCGAAAGAAGGAAGAGATTTCTAATTTAAAAATTTTTATCACTCTTATGAAAGTTATCTCGATGCACAACAAAAAAATGATCGAGGTTGATTGAGTTCTGAAGATCGTTGCTTCGCGAGATCTGGATGTCCAGACCCTCTACTTCGCTTGCACACCAATCAATGAAATAGAGAGGGATGAAGAACTCTTCAGGAGGGAAAGAGAGGAGAGCCTTAAGATCTAATCTCGAAGCTAGGATGAAGCCCACATGCCACCACACCAAGAGAAGGAAGGATGCCCAAGGAAGAACATGCCTAAAGAGAGGATGCCCAAGGGGAGGACAGCTTGATGGGTTGCTTGATCAATTGCTAGATTGATTTCTCCTTCTCCAAACCCCTTCTTAAATAGACAAGAGGTCCTAGATTAAATCAAAAACCTTCATAGACTAGGAATAGGACTCTTTAAGTTTTAATCAAATCCAAACTCCATAAACCATGAGGATTCCTAAAGGAAGTAGGAGAGGCACCAACATCCACCTCTTTCTCTATGCCGCACGCCCAAGGGGACCCCTCCTCCATCTTGGTCAGCCACAAGGTGAGAAAATATCAAAAAAAATATGACTAAATATACCAAATCAAGTTTGATTTTGATTTGGATTCAATTTGAATCTAATTTGAATCTGATTCGAACTAAATTCGAAAAGGCTGCTAATCCTAATCTATTTAGGATTTAGGTCCAAGTTCAACTTAGATAATTAACCTAATTTAATCTTAATAAAATTAAGCCTTATTAAATTAGATCTGATCTAAAATAACTAGGACTCAAATCCAATCTCTCATATTTTCTTGAATCATAGATTCGATCAAATTCATCTCCGAAATTAAATCTGCGCTTCATGTGCGGTGCTAGCTGGATATAGGCAGTGTTTAATTCCATATGATCCATAACTTAATTATTAATTAAGTAATTTTTTATATTCAATCAGATCTCATATGTTCAAATTAAACACATAGATATTAGGTCAATTTTTTTTCTACGTTGTTTGACTTTGTGCGTGACTCTAAAGGTTCAAGCACTAAGCCAGTAGTATAGGAACCCCTACCTATACTAATTGAAATAACCATCTAGCAACGATACCTGATGTTTGGATAGGTCGAATATTTGTAAAGTAACATTCAAGAACCTCAGCATATGGTTACCGCATAATTCATCTCTTTAACCCTAATGCTCAAGACGACCTAAGGTTAAACTGTCAACCCTGGATTAGTCATCCACATTATATTTCAATCTTTTTCAAATCTTGTGACAGATTACATGGATTACCCTGATCAAGATTTTATTGGATTGAGATACAGTAATGCATTAACTCCTGTAATTCAGAGGTGTCAATATCATCTTGACTCACACATCAACTTCATAAGTATTTGACTATACCCAATAGCCTTCCGTCACTGTATTAGAAATATAGATAGTATGGCATCAAAGTATAGTGAGTTGGTTGCAAGTTACTGTGGTGATCTCTGGTCGGAGGGATACTTATGCTTATATCCTCTCGAGTTACTATTGATAGCAAAGCAATCCATAGGTGAGTCACTATTCGATGACGATGTACTCCTACATCTCACCATATGCCATACCAGTATCTCCACACTCCTTGGTTAAGAAGACAACCAACCCATATGGCACACAATGATCTATACTTGATAAATAATATTATCCTTATTAATAACGTATCATTCGATCGTGAACAAGTTTAAGAACTATTTGATAAATCCTCCTTTATCGATTTTATTATAGTTCTAAGGACTTCATCCTAACACAAGAGTTTAAAGGAAGATGCACTTTTATGATGAACTTGCCAAAATATCTTTTATTCATTAATAATGCATATACAAATTATAAAGAGCTCAATCATCTATAGATAGATAATTGGCTTAAGGACACATTTTCCAATAGGAAGAATGATAACTTTTGGCGACAACGGCAAAAAAAAAATCATTAGAATTGATAAAATTCATATCACTCCTTCCACCGTTATTGAAAATGCATTGTTAGTAGATAGTTTAAAACATAACTTACTTAACATATGCCAACTATATGATAAAGGATTTAAAGTAACATTTGAATCATCCTTGTACATAATTTCTGTTAGGAAATCGGTGTTTTTCATGCATGCAAATTTTGAATCGAGAATGCAATAGAAATAATACAGATTAAAATACTTTTAATCAAAGAGGTATGCATAATATCTCATCTACAAAAACACCTAACAGGATCTTCATATGAGAGATTAGATCCAGATCTGAAATTATAAAATAGAGAAAAATCTAATGAAGACCTTATGTGGGTAGATATTCACTGTGATCCGATGATCCGTGGATGTCTTGAAGGTTCTTCTGAAGCAGCACACACATCCGACCTCTACAAGTATCCATATGAGGCTGATCTAACTAGAAGATCCCAATCTTATCGGGGTGCTAGCTTCCTTACAGAGATCCTTCATTGGATTGCTGAATTTTTCTGATCTTTCTCTTATCAAGAGAACAAAAGAAAGACTAGAGGAGGAAGATGAGAGAGGAAAGACATGAGGCATGAGAGATCCTTTTGGGAAGTAGGACGTCCAACTCTTGGATGCTTTTTGTGTGTGAACTCGTTCATGCTCTCTACCTTTTCCTTTTTTGAGCGGAGATGCACAAGTAGAAGCGCACCCCTCCTTTTTATTTCTCATGCATGCCCATCATATTTCATGCTAACCTCTTTTCAACGCACATAACCCCTTAAGCGCCATTCAACGTTATCTAGATAAGAGGAGGCACCCATCATTTAAATCCTAATACCTAAACAATTTTAGGGTTAGTTAGGATAAGATTCCAATGGGTTTAGGACTCTTCTAAAGGATAGAGTGCCACCCATCCTTTTGTGCGCTATTCCCATGTGTGTCTCCTTTTCTCCACACAAAAACAAAACCAACGCCAGTCAAAATACTTGGTCTAAGGGTTTGAATCTAATCAAATTAGGTTTCCTAATAAGTCAAGTACTTATGAGTCCAAACTTTTTTGGACTTATGAAACCCAATCTGACTTAAACTTAGACCAAGCCCAATCAAATTAAATTCTAATTTAATTTTACTAAGACTCAATCCAATTATTTGATCAAATCAAATAATATAGTAATAATTATAAATTAGTCCTCCTTTAATTCACTAACTCTTAGCAAGTCCTCTCATGTAACTTCTACAAATTAGTCCAATTATCAATCATATTCATAATTCAATCTTTTTGCAATTTGAAATTGTAATTCAACTATCGATCAGTTAGAACCTCTTTTGTGTGTAACCTCATAAGTTCTATTTTATCTAGTAGTAAGTTATATTATGATCTCTATCACAAATATCATTGAAACTTCTTTTAATAGATCGAAATAATTCTAACTCATCAATTGAGAATTATTGACCATCAAAATAATTTTCATTGGTCTCATAATCCACCAATGATATCTAGCAGCATATAGTGGTAATCCAATAGAATAGAAGATATTGAACCTCTAGATATAGTTACCGCATGATATAGTTCTTCTATTGTGAGTCCCGATAAGATGGAGGTTATAAAAAACTTATCAAACCCCATCATCTGTTATATATAAGATTTATTCGACTCAAGTTCTCTTTACAAAATCTTATTAAAATCTATTTTTATTATTTATACTACCATGGCCGTGGCTTCAGAACTCAGTCTCATAAATCATATAGGACTACTCCTTATCTATCAAGATCGATAGATTTCATCTAGATGCACACTCTACTCCTACAACGAACTTAGTACAACCAATCTATACTGCAAGGATCCAAATGGCTAGGGATCAAGTATATGTACAGTCAAATTACAGTAATCTCATTGTGAATAGCTGAGGCACCATAGATCAAAAAATCAGTCACATCACTATAGCATCGAAAAAATCATTGATGAGTGACTAAATATCCAAGTGACTTTTTATGTTAGTTACGCTCGGTACTTTTATTTTCTAGCAACCACTTATACTCTTGCTCCAGTATCCCCACATTGTAGACTCGAGACTCGTCTATCCAAAGAAAAGTGATCCATGCATTAATCTTATCGAATCAATCATCATCCCTATGATGATCCATCAATCGAGAGTAATTTAGAAATTAATCACCAATGACACATACCTCAAATTCTTAACTCTTGAGAATATGTGTCATTATCTTATTAATTTCTCGAATAATTTATGAATACATACACAATATGAATGAAAATAAACTGCCTAATCTTATTATTAAATAATAAGATCAAGTATAAAATATGCCCTAGAAAGAATAAATGTGTCAGTCAAATTGATTTTTAGGACATACATCTAATAATCTTTCACTTGCACTAAAGCCAATCTGCCATACACCTAAGCCCTATCTGCTCAAGATGTGCTTTGGTCCTCATCTGACAAGGTGGTTTAGTCAGTGGGTCTACCACATTATCCATGGGTCTACTCTTTGCATCTCGAAGTATTACTTTTCGAGATAGTCACATAATAATATAAAACCATCGCTCTTCGTGCCAGAATTTTTGGTGAGACCTGAGATCCTTAGCTAGAGCTATGACGTCATTATTGTCATAGTACAGTGTTATGCTGTCTGATGACATTACATCCAGTTCTGGAACAAACTTCTAAACCAAAAGACTTTCTTAGCAATCTTAAAAGTAGTAATATATTCTGCTTCCATGATGAAAATAGTTGGTTATTTGGAACTCTTCCAATTTGTTAATTTACCCATGAACAAGAACACACATCTTAATGTAGACTTTCTATCATCAATATCATATATAAAGTTTGATTCAATGTATCCTTCTACCCTCAACTCTTCTCCCATTCTAAAGATCAAGAACATATCCTAAATATTTCTTAAGTACTTAAGGATATTCTTCATAGTTATCCGGTGCTTTTATCTTGAATTCGATCGATATTTGCTCGTGACACTCACAGCAAGGGTTATATCATGTGTGTACACATCATGACATTCATGAGACTTTCAATAGCTAAAGCATAAGAGATCTAGCTCATGTGTTAAATCTTCCCTAGATGTGTTGGGACACATCTTCTTTGAGAGATCAATCCTGTGCCTAAGGGATAGAAACCCCTCTGAGAGTTTTCATGTTGAACCTCTTCAGCATCTCCTTTATGGACACTTTCTATAAGAGGCCTAGTATCCTCTTAGATCTATCTCATAAATCTTTATTTTCAAAATATAGGATGCTTCCCTAAGACCTTTCATGGAGAATTTCTTAGATAACCATATTTTAACCAAAGTCAGTATGGGAACATTCTTCCTAATCAGGAGGATGTCATCAAGATACAATATGAGAAGTGTGACAACACTCCTAATAACCTTCTTATGAACACACGGTTCCTTCTCGTTCTTGACAAAATCAAATGATTTGATCACATCATTGAAATAAATATTCCAACTTTGAGATGCTTGCTTTATAGGTCTCATCTATCCATTCGAACCTATCTTCTTTTGTAGATCTATTTACATCCAATAGGTACCATACCTGCTGGTACATTCACCAAGATCCAAACTTGGCTGGAATACATCAAGTCAATTTTTGACTTTATTGCATTCAACCACTTTTGAGAATTGATATCTAACATCGCCTTGTAGTAGTATTTGGGATCATCTATATATTTCCTATCTCCTATGAGGAATATTTTCTCTATGCCCTCTTGTCACACCACCGACCCGAGATTGTGAATCGAGGGTCATGGCAACCGCCGCATACTTATAGAATACTTTTCCCATAAGCATGCAAGGCATCTGATCATGATATCTTCACAAATAGTTAAATAAATTTTTTTTTTCTTCATTCAATAATCAAACCTTGGTTCAAATAACAAATCAAAACTAAGTGTTCAAAAGAAAGTAACTGTCTGACAAAGTCAATACTAAAAACAAAACTAAAGGTCTTGAATCAATTCTGAGAAAATCCTAAATCAATGAGTTAACTCCATCTCTAATCGCTCTCCCAACCGAAATCCCGCATCATGCTAATTTTCTGGATCTATAAGAAAAACATAAAACTTATCATGAGCTAAATAGCCCAGTAAGCAGTGTATACCTTTAACCGAATAATCAGGCAAATAATACTATGCAAAACAAATCAATATGTAATTTCATGAAATCATAATCATACTGTCAATCATATATAAAAGTCAATTCATCATAATTTCCAAATATATTTTTCTTCTTAAATTCATCAATTTCTTAAATTCTTCTTACCAACCATGACTATGACCACATTATCCCTGTGGCAGGGTCATAATACCGCGTATCTGCTTGCGGTGGGCTGCGAATCATCTGGCAGCCAAGTCCTTTGGAACCGCTGGTCTAACTGGCGATTTTGTCGCTGGTCTATCTGGCGACATGTCGCTGGTCTCACTGGCGACATAAATCCTCAGGACAATCAATTGCCAACGTATATGCCCCCATTGGCGGGGTCCTCAACACAGTCAGGTTGTCAATTTCATATTGTCTTCCAATTCATATATTATTTTCAAGAATAATAAAATTAATTGATATTCGAGTAAAATCAATTATAACATTCTTTGAGATCATATATCATCATAATAATTGCTCAGCAAATAACATCATTCAATAAATAATTTTCTATAATTAACTTTCATCATAAATAATTCTAACAATTATTTCAATGAATAATTTCAATCACAAACATGCATAAATTTATTTAATTCATAATTTATCAGATAAATTCAGTAAAAGTAAACACTACTTACCTCAAAAGAAAGTCCAAACTAGAAATTCTAGGGATCTCAAAAATCCTTCTCAGAACCTGATACGTCAAATATCATATTTTAAATCAAAAATTTCATCGAATTAAAAATAACTAAATTATTAAAATCTAATATCCCCACTAGGATCAATTCGTCGACAGCATCCCGATTTTCGAATTAATCCATGGACATCCTAATTTAATTTTTATTTTTATAGCTATTTTTTTTTAATAAATTAATTCCATAAATCCTAAAATCTAAAGAGAGAGAGAGAGAAAAAGAGTTTCTCTCTCTCCGCCCCTTCTCTTTCTTTCTTTTTTTCTTTTTCTTCTTTTTCTTTTCCTTTTCTTCTTTTTTCTTTTCCTTTTCTTCTTTTTCTTCTTTTTTTTTTCTCCTTCTTCTTCTTCTTCTTCCCGTGCCGGAACAGAGGACTCTTGGTCCTCAGGCTTTGAACGGCCGTTCGGGCTGCGGCCGCCACGGCGGAGGCCGGTGGCCGACGGGGCCGCTCCTCCGGTCACGGAGGAAACATGGCCGGCGATCAATTCCGATCGTCGGCGCCAGAAATTCATGGAAAATAAGCCCCAAAAACAGAGTCTTTTCCCGACCAAAAAAATCGGCGACGTTCATCACCGGCCACCGCGTACAAACGCACGGGGGAAAGAGGAAGGAAGAGGGGAAAAAGAGAAGAACTTACCTCGACCTCTTGGGACCTCGTCGGAGAGAGAACACAGCGAGAAACCCAACTGTGCCCGCTGCTCTTCTTCGGGAAAATCGAAGAAAAAGAGAGAGGGAGGAGGCCGATCTTCGGTCTCAAGGGGGAGGGGTCTACTTATAGAGGACCCTAGGACTCCGAGGGGTCCTAGGAGTCCCGATTTTCTTGGGTTTCGTTGGAGAAGGAGACTCCCATTGGGAGTCTTCTTCCCGGTTTTAAATTCCTCTATTTTTTTTTTTTCGTTTTGGACTTTTGTGGGCTGTAATGGGTTTGGGCTATAACATTCTTCACCCCTAAAAAGAAATTTCGTCCTCGAAATTTTTCATACCTGTAGTCTCGAAGAGCTGGGGATATTTTTGCTTCATTTCTTCCTCTAGCTCCCAAGTAGCTTCTCTTTCTGAATGTCGACTCCACTGTACCTTGACATAAGGAATGTTGCGATATCTCAGCACCTGTTCTTTACGGTCTACGATCCGTATCGGATATTCTTCATATGTTAGATCCTTCCTGGCTTGTACTGGTTCAAGTTCCACAATGTGACTTGGATCTGGTAAATATTTCTTTAACATAGAAACATGAAAAATATTATGTACTCCTGCAAGTGAAGGGGGTAAGGCAAGTCAATAAGCCACCTCACCAATTCTATCCAAAATCTCAAACGGACCCACATATCTAGGATTCAATTTACCACAAATGCCAAATCTTGAGATTCCTTTTGAAGGAGATACTTTGAGAAACACATGGTCACCGACTTGAAATTCTAATTTCCATCTTCTGTTATCTGCATAGCTTTTCTGTCTGCTTTGTGCTGCCCGAAGTCGATCTTTAATTAATTGAATCTTCTCAACTGCTTGTTGAACAAGTTCGGGACCCAATATTCTTCGCTCACCAACATCATCCTAGTGAATCGGTGATCGACATCTTCTACCATATAAAGCTTCGTAAGGTGCCATACCAATGCTAGCCTGATAACTGTTATTGTAAGCGAACTCAATCCAAGGTAGATGCTCATCCCATGAACTTTTCATATCCAAAATACAGGTTCTCAACATATCTTCTAAGATCTGAATAGTTCTCTCTGACTGACCATCAGTCTGTGGATGAAAAGCTGTACTGAAGTTCAATTTTGTTCCTAATGCCTTGTGTAAGCTCTTCTAAAATTGTGATACAAATCTGGTGTCTCGATCCGATACGATGATCACTGGAATTCCATGTAGTCTTACAATTTCTTTCATATATAACTTTGCTAGTCTTTCCAAGGTAAATCCAACTCTAATTGAAAGAAAATGTGCAGACTTTGTCAATCGGTCCACAATCACCCAGGCTGCATCATTTTTACTGGGAGTCTTTGGTAGTCCAGTTACAAAATCCATAGTGATATGTTCCTACTTCCAAACTGGAATATCAAGAGGTTGAAGTAGTCCCGCAGGTCTCTGATGTTCAGCTTTAACTTGTTGACACACCAAACATTGAGCCACGAATTGAGCGATCTCTCTCTTCATATTATTCCACCAGTACATTTTTTTTAAGTCTCTATACATCTTAGTACCTCCCAGATGAACTGTATAACCGGTCTGATGTGCCTCCTGAAGTATTTCATGCTTGAGTGCTGAATCATTGGGTACGCAAATCCTGTTGTCGAACCTTAACGAACCATCTTCATGTATCTTGAATTCAGATTGAACACCAGCTTCCACTGAATTTCTTATTTTTATTAGTTGTGGATCATTATTCTGGGCAACTGAAATTCTTTCAATGAGTGTTGGCTGAACCCTCATGTTGGCTAACCGTACTGTTGAGTCATATTTTCGGATGTCTAATTCTAATTTTTTTATATCCTTTAACAATTGACTTTGATGTGTAATTAAAACTGCCAAATTTCCCACAGATTTTCTACTAAGGGCATCAGCAACAACATTAGCTTTTCCCGGATGATAATGGATTGTTAAATCATAATCTTTTAATAGTTCTAACCACCTTCTCTGTCTCATGTTTAATTCTTTCTATGTAAAAATATACTTCAAGCTCTTATGATCTGTAAACACTTCACACTGCACACCATATACGTGATGTCTCCAAATTTTTAGGGCAAAAATCACTGCAGCTAATTCCAAATCATGTGTTGGATAATTTTGTTCATATGATTTCAATTGTCTTGAGGCATAGGCTACTACCTTACCATGTTGCATCAATACACATCCGAGTCCCTTTTTAGATGCATCACTATATATTGTGAAACCTTCATCTCCTGTTGGTATAGTAAGGATAGGGGCTGACACTAATCGTTATTTTAATTCTTGAAAACTCTGTTCACAATCTTCAGACAACTCGAATTTAACCCCTTTTTGAGTAAGACGAGTCAGAGGTGCAGCTATGCGAGAAAATCCTTCTACAAATCGTCTGTAATATCCTGCCATTCTCAGAAAACTTCGAATCTCAAAAATATTTGTAGGTCTGTTCCACTGCATCACAGCTTCCACTTTTGCTGGATCCACAGAAATTTCATCTTTAGATACGATGTATCCTAAAAAGGCTATTTTGTCCAACCAAAATTCACACTTCTTAAATTTGGCATAAAGTTTTTCTTTCCTCAATATTTGTAGTACACACCATAAATGTTCTTCATGCTCCAATTTACTTCTTGAATATATCAAGATATCGTCAATAAATATGACAATAAATTTATCAAGATAAGATCTGAATATTCTGTTCATTGAATCCATAAAGGCTGCTGGAGCATTGGTTAACCCAAAAGGCATCACTAAAAATTCATAATGTCCATAACGAGTTCTAAATGCCGTCTTTGGTATATCCTCTGTTTTAATTTTTAACTGATGATACCCTGAACGAAGATCAATTTTAGAAAAGACTTGTGCACCTTGCAGCTGATCAAACAAATCATCAATTCGAGGTAGAGGATACTTATTTCTGATAGTATTTTTATTCAACTCTCTATAGTCTATACAAAGTCTGATACTACCATCTTTCTTCTTCACAAATAAGACTGGAGCTCCCCAAGGAGATACACTAGGTCTTATAAAACTTTTATTCAATAAATCTTGTAATTGATCTTTTAACTCCTTTAATTCCATAAGGGCCATTCTGTAAGGAGCTTTAAAAATCGGATTGGTATTAGGTGCCAACTCAATAGTAAATTCAAGTTCTCTATCTGGGGGTAGTCCGACTAAATCATCAATGAATATATCCGAAAATTCATTTACGATAGGAATATCTTGTAACTTCAATTCATCATGTTCTTTATTCTTTATTGATACTAGGTAACCTCTACATCCCTTTCTTATCATCTGTCTAGCTTGTTCAGGTGAAATAATACGTGGAGGGGTGGTTCCTGTACTTCCATCAAAACTAAAAGTTGATTCTCTCGGTATGTGAAAATTCACTCTCTTTCCATGGCAATCCACAGAGGCATGATAAGTAGCCAGCCAATCCATTTCTAGAATGACATCAAAATCATGCATATCCAGGACCACCAAATCTGTCAGTAATTCTCTTTCTCCTATCTTGATACTACATGACTTGCACATACTTTCGGTACTCAAAATACCACCAACTGGTGTCTCAACATATAATTTGGTTTTTATGGGTTCACAACCTATATCATACTGTCTAATAAAAGTAGTGGATATAAAGGAGTGTGTAGCACCAGAATCAAACAAAACTGAAGTATGAATACCAGATACAGGAATGGTACCTGTCACCACAGCATTGGAGGTCTGAGCATCCTGTTGTGTGAGAGCATAGATTCTTCCTTGAGTTTTCGGCCTTTGACCTCCATCCCTTGCTTGTGTTGATCTATTTTCGTCCATCTGCGGGCAATCTGCAATCTTGTGTCCTTTCTGGCCACATCTAAAATACGAACCAGTATTCCATGGGCAATTAGAAGTCTCATGCTCTCTTCGGCCGCATCTCGAATATTTAGCTGTCTCATTCTCACGATTCTTATCAGTTGCTGGCTTTTTTGCTGGAACCTTATTGTTCTGATTTCGTCCTTGAGTTCCACTAAACCTATTTCTCTTCTTCTGATTCCGTTCACGCTCCGCATGAGCTTCATTAGCTTCTCTCTCAATTATTAGAGCTTTGTTCACAACTGAGGCATAGGTAGTTAGCTCATAGGGTACAACCTGTCTCCTGATTTCTGTCTTCAGTCTCATTTCAAATTTGTGTACTCTGTCTTGCTCAATCTCAACTAGTCTCGGAACAAATTTGGCTAACTCCGTGAATTTGGCTTCATATTCTGCAACGGATCTGTTATCCTGTCTCAGGTGAATGAACTCCTGTTCTTTCTGTATTCTGACACTTCGGGAGAAATACTTGTCAAAGAATTCATCTCGAAATCTCTCCCAAGTGAGTGGTATCCCATCGTGCTCATATTTTTGTTCCAGTATACGCCACCAGTTGTATGCCTCATTGTTGCCCAGCTATGCAACCCAAGAGGGGGGGTGAATTGGGTTTCTAAAAATTTTAAGCCCAACAGATTACTTATGAAGAACAAAACAAAGACTTTAAAATCAATATTAATTACCTAAAGCAGTATTGCAAGGATATAATAAAGAAATAAGATAAAGCGATAAAGCACACCACAAACACAAGAATTTATAGTGGTTCGGTGCTAACCTTGCACCTACATCCACTCCCCAAGATCCTACTTGGGAATTTCAATCCACTATCCTTTGTATTCAACCCGAATACAAAACGTCGGAAACTCCGACACTAGCTATTCCAAGCTAGATCACTTATTTCCCGGGTACAAGTAAACCCAAAACACTCCGATTTCAGGTTCGGATCAACCTTTCCTTATTTTGGAAATCCTCCAAAAACAAGAACAAAAACTCACAAAGAGTTAGAAAATTCTGAGCACAGATTAATACAATAACAGCTCCTTTAAATGAGCGAATATAACAATAAAAGCTTTACTCAAATGAAGAACCCCTTTTTCTGATTTTCTCAAAGTGGATGAACGCTTGAATGCTTGAGAAGAGGTTGATTGTTGATTGAAGATCTCTTGAAAGCTTTGAACGATCTCTAGATCAAGGTTGAAACAATAGGCGTGAAGAATTCTCTCCTTGAAAGATCTTGCTTTTCTCTTTCACAATCTCTCTGGTATATTGTGGATCCTCTCTCTTTTTCTTTTTGGATTTTTCGTTGATCTCAGGCTTTTTCTTGCAAATTTTGGATCCTCTCTTCTGTTCTTCTCAGATGATCTGCCGATTGATCTTCTTCTTCACAGATATTTCTCTCCAATTTGATCTACTATTTAAACTGCAATTTCTTTAACCATTTCAAGCATTTTGTAGCATTAGAAGCAAGAGAAAATAATTTAGGTAGATAAAGAGCCGTTAGAGCAATTTTAGGAAGCATAAATGGCAATTAAAATGGGCAAAAAAATAGCCGTTGCTGACATTTCCCATCGCAGGGGTCGACTCATGCATCAGGAGTCGACTCATGAGTCGACTTCTGTTGCACAGACCAGAAGGTCTGATTTCTGGATTTTTTGGCTCAAATCAGCAGAGGTCGACTCATGAGTCGACTCATGCCTTGTGGGTCGACTCATGAGTCGACTCACAGGTCGTGCCAAGTCAAAAATCCAGCATGCCATGGGAATATTTTGCGTGCCAATCAGCTCACAGTGCCATGAGTTGACTCATGAGTCGACTCATGCACTTCAAACCTTCATAACTTCAAAAATATAAGTCCAAATACAATAAAATTTTTACCAATAGTTTACAAATCATTTGTTCTATCAAATGATACTATCAAATCAGGATTTTAGTGAAATTACAATTTTGCCCTTGAAGAGCATAAGGACTTTTTCATTTTAAAATTATTTGTATCCCTTCAATCTGCTTTGTAATCATCAAAATCAATCTAGGAGCAACAATCTCCCCCTTTTTGATGATGACAAAACATTTGAACAAAAATATTTATGTTAATGCATTAATTTCAAAAGAATCCATTATAGGTGTATATGCTTGAAAAGAGTATGATTCTTTTGGCATGTAATATAAATGCAAAAATAGTTTGTCCATTTTCTTAAAGATTTGAAAAGGGTATTAGATCATTTTGAGTTTTAGATATATCAGAGCAAGAGAAGATAAATAACTTTTGCAATGTATCAGAGCAAGAAAAATAATTTTTACAATGATATCAGAAAAGATTTTACAATGTATCAGAGCAAGAAAATTTTATAATATATCAGAAAAAATTTCACACTATATTAGAGCAAATGTCAGAGAAAATTTTACACTGTATCAGAGCAAATGTTATAATATATCAGAGAAAATTTTACACTGTATCAGATCAAATTTTATCATGTATCAGAGCAAGTTAAAAGAAATTTTAGGGTGTATCAGAGTAAATCAAATTTCTTAAGTTGTATCAAGGTAAATAAAATTTCAAAAGATGTATCAGAGCAAGTTTGAATTTTGAAATATATCAGAGCATAAAAAAATACTTATTTGCATTGTACTTATGATTTTGCTTTTGATGGATGGCTTTTTGTTTAAGTTCTGTCTGATACCAAATTTCGATACCAAATTTCTCAAAGTTTTGTTTAATTTCTCAATTCTTATTTTTGTTTAATTTCTCCAGTTTGGTTTAATCTTTCAATTCTTGTTTTTGTTTTAATTTCTCCAGTTTGGTTTAATCTTTCAATTCTTATTTTTGTTTAATTTCTCCAGTTTGATTTAATCTTTCAATCTTTGTTTTTCTTTAATTTCTCCACCTTTTTCTCATAATTTAGGGTTTTTTTTTAATTTCAATTTTTGTTTTTGTTTAATTTCTCCCCCTTTTTGACATCATCAAACATAGTTAACTCTTCTTTTTTCTGAAACATTCTTTAATTTCTTCCCCTTTAGAGTTTTTCACAAATGTTTGCTCCCCCTTAATATAGCAATTATCAACAGCAAACAACAATAAGGAGAAGACAATATTTCCACAAGAAGAAAATATATAACCAAAATATGATCGATATCATAACAAAGAGGTAGAAATATAGGTAAAAGATGATTCCATTAATATCATAATTGTTTCAATACATAAAATTCAACCAGCTAAATGTCAATACATGGCCCCAAGGTATAGATCCTAGAACAAGACACTAACACCTAGGATCTAGTAAAGATCAAGATAAGTCAATGATCAGAGTCATCAGATATAGGGTGAGGAGATGATGGATCAGAAGTGCGTCCTCTACCCCGTCTGCCTCTGCCACGAGCAGGAGAGCGAGATGAACTGGGTGGCTGAGAACGCTGAGATGCTAGGGACTGAACAGAAAGGGTGAGTCTAATAGAATCAAGTACGTTCAGTGCTCTGGAAACAGATTGAAGTAGAGCAGTGAACTGGGTGGTAGCATGCTCACTCGATCCTCGGATCTCTTTCCTCAGTAATTCATATCCACCTTCTAGTGCTCCTCTGAGCCTGCCAGCCTCTGCAGTGAGGTCTGTGACCTCAATAGTAGACTCCTGTGGCTGGGGATGGGCCAATGCAAGGACTTGCCCCTGCAAGTCAAGAACTCTGCCAGTAAGTCTCCAGACTGTGTCGTCAAGCTGCTGGATCCTGATGGACTGATCTGAAATCATCTGAAACACAGTGGAGATATGGGGAGTAATGGTCTGATCAGAAGAGGTAGCTCCAGGTGCAAAAGAAGTACTACCCCACTGGCTAGACAGCAAAGAAGCCACACGCTGAGATATATGCTCGATCTGATCGTCAGCCAGTCTGAACTCTGAATGAGGTGCTCTGCTCTCTGGCTGATACACTGGTGTGGGCATACTAGTAAACTCTGAAGGGCCAGCCTCAGTATCAGAAATGAACTGGGTATCTGGTGAAGCTGCCCTGAAGTCATGTACAGGAGAAGATGGACCTTCTTCTTCTATTCTGCCTTCATTCTGTCTTCAGCTCTTTCCTCAGCTCTCTCCTCAGCTCTTTCTTCAGAGCCCTTGATCCAACCACCAATAGTCTTTGTAATTCTCATTCGGTGCAGGCTGTGTTGGTTGAAAGTGTCCACATGTGAGAGCTTGGTAGGTGTCTCCCCCTCACAGCTTACTCCAAACCTCCTAAATACTCTAGTAAGGGCCATACCATAAGGCAAGTGTGCCTTGGATCTGTTCAAAGTTTCTCTCATGGCCTCTATCATAAGTGCAGGAAGGTTTAGGGGGTCTGAGTGATGATATGAAACATGACACATACATCTCTGTCGGAAAGTAAGTCATGTCTACCACTCCTAGGAAAGAAGAGTTTTGTTACAATCTGATGCAGGACCCTCATCTCAATGGACAAAATCTTTGCTTCTAACTTGTTTAAACTTTCTGAATAAGTTTCTCCTAAGATAATTCTGATCCCCTCTTCTTTAATTGGGAGTTCCATATATGAGTATCCTTCACTAGGCAACTGAAGTATATCTCCCAATATCCTAGAATCCAAGCATATGTTAATCCCCTTGACAGTTGAAGTCACTGACCCGTTTCCATAATGTAGGTTCTGGTAGAACTCTCTAACTAGATCAACATAGGTGACTTCCTTAAGGAAGCAGTAGAGTTCCCATCCTTGATTTTTGATCTTGGTAGCAAAAGTAAAGCCTTCTTTCTCAAAGAACCGAAAATCTATATTTTTCCCGGTTTCTACTTTTCTATCAGAAAGAGGATTTACACTGGGGCTTATGGAGGATTGAGAGAGACCTTGAGCAGGTACTGAAACTGAAGTGGGAGCAGTTGAAGACTGAGCATGCCTTTTCTTTCGGACAACTTCTTCAGGCTCACGGATTGATTTCCTTCTTTGGGGAAGCTTCATCTTTGGAGCCATATCCAATAAAGTAGTAGACAAGAAGACTTGAATTTAGAGGAGGAGGAATCACAAGAGAGTAAAGAGGAATTTTAGTGGAGAAAAGAAGTGGATTTTGGAAGTTCGGTAAAGTGCTAGGGCACGTTCCAACCGCGCCAAGCAATGCGAGAAAGCACGAGAAATCTCTTTTCCAAGGAGGCGATTTTTGGTGGAGAGAAGGAGGGAGAATTGCCTCGAGATAAATCCTTGGTTTTGGAGCAAAAAAGAGTTGGAAAGAATGGCTTTCGGAAGGAAGACGATGAGAAGATGAGTCATCTCACAAACAGGGTTCCCGTTTAAAATCAATGAGCCCGTGGGAAGTTTGTGGGATTTACAAGTTTGCCATTGAGTCGACTCATGGAGGTCGACTCATGAAGTTCAGAAATTCAGGAAAAATGCAAATAAATTCCAAAAAAATTCAAAATTTTGGGAGAAGGAATTTTGCTCAATGATAAGTTTTTAGAGTGATAAATCTGAGCTTTTGGGACCAGGATAGTTGTTGGAAATTGAGCTCTAAGAATTAATTCTTGGAAATTGAGAAATTTTAGACAAATGGATCTAGAATTCCTAGATTTCTCCTAATTTCACAGAATCTATCCTCACTAAGGGCCTTTGTAAAGATATCGGCTAATTAATTTTCAGTGCAAACATATTCAAGAATTACATTTTTATTTTGAACATGTTTTCTTATAAAATGATGTCTTATTTCAATATGTTTGGATCTTGAGTGTTGTATTGGATTTTTAGATAGATTTATGGCACTTGTGTTGTCACATCTTATTGGTGTTTCATTAAGTTTGATTCCAAAATCTTCGAGTTGTTGCTTAATCCACAAGATTTGAGCACAACAACTTTCGACTGCAATGTATTCGGCCTCAGCCATAGACAGTGCCACCGAATTTTGTTTCTTGCTAAACCATGAGATTAGGTTAACTCCAAGAAATTGGCAAGTTCCACTTGTGCTTTTTCTATCTAATTTACATCCACCAAAATCAGCATCTGAATATCCTAACAAATTAATTTGTGAGTCCTTAGAGTACCATAACCCTATAGTTTGTGTACCATTTAAGTATCTAAGGATTCTTTAACAGCATTCAAATGAGATTCCTTAGGATTAGATTGATATCTAGCACATAAGCAAACACTAAACATGATATCAGGCCTACTTGCAGTTAGATATAATAATGAGCCAATCATACCTCTATAGTATTTTAAGTCTACGCTTTTACCTTCATCATCCTTGTCAAGCTTACTTGAGGGACTCATTGGTGTGCCAATTGGTTTGCAGTTCTCCATTCCAAATCTTTTGAGTAGTTCCTTGGTGTACTTGCTTTGGGTGATGGAGATTCCCTCTTTTGATTGTTTGATTTGGAGTCCGAGGAAGAAGGTGAGTTCCCCCATCATGCTCATCTCGAACTCCCCCTGCATAAGCTTAGCAAAGTCTTGACAAAGGGATTCATTAGTAGACCCAAAAATTATGTCATCAACATAAATTTGTACAATTAGCATATCATTTTGGTTTCTTTTAATAAATAGGGTTGTATCTACATTGCCTCTTGAGAAACCATTATTTAGTAGAAATTTGCTTAGCCTTTCATACCATGCTCTAGGTGCTTGTTTTAGACCATATAAAGCTTTATTTAATCTAAAGACATGATTGAGAAAAGCATGATTTTCAAATCCAGGGGGTTGTTCTACATATACTTCTTCAGAAATATATCCATTTAAAAATATACTTTTAACATCCATTTGAAATAGTTTGAATTTCATAAAGCAAGCAAAAGCAAGTAGAAGTCTAATGGCTTCTAATCTAGCAACAGGTGCAAAGGTTTCATCAAAATCAATTCTTTCTTCTTGATTATATCCCTTAGCAACCAGTCTTGCTTTATTTCTAATTACATTTCCATGCTCATCTAATTTGTTTCTAAAGATCCATTTTGTGCCAATTATTGAATAATCTTTAGGTCTTGTTACTAAGGTCCAAACATTATTTCTTTTAAATTGATTAAGTTCTTCTTGCATAGCATTAATCCAGTTATGATCATTTTCAGCTTCTTCAAAAGTTTTAGGTTCAAGTTGAGATACAAATGCACAATGATTAAGTACATCTCTAAGTGAAGAACGGGTTTTTACCCCATGCATAGGATCACCAATTATTAACTCCTTAGGGTGGTTGTGAACATACCTCCATTCCTTGGGTAGGTCATTTGTACCTTGAGGTTGTTCTTGAATTTCTTCACCTTTCTCATTTTGTTCGTCTTCTTGATCCTTGTCTTCTGGAGTTGCTGAATCTTTCAGAGTGATCTCCTTTATACCTTCTATTAGTAGATCTGCATCATCAACACCCTCATTCTTCCTTGAAGGAAGATCGTTAGATTCATCAAAGACAACATGTATGGACTCCTCAACTACTAAAGTTCTTTTGTTGAACACTCTAAATGTTTTACTAGTGGAGGAGTAACCTAGAAAGATTGCTTCATCTGATTTTGCATCAAATTTATCAAGTTTTTCTTTGCCATTATTTAATACAAAATATCGGCAACCAAAAATATGAAAATATGCAATATTTGGTTTTCTTCCTTTCCAAAGTTCATAGGGGGTTTTCTTTAAAAATTGTCTAATTAAAGCACGATTTAAAATGTAACATGCTGTGTTAATAGCTTCTGCCCAAAAATATCTTGGAAGGTTGCTTTCACAAAGCATGGTACGGGCCATTTCTTCTAATGTTCTATTTTTCCTTTCAACTACCCCATTCTGTTGGGGTGTCCTAGGAGCAGAGAAGTTATGGCCAATTCCATTTTCATCACAAAAATTTTCAAAGTCATGATTTTCAAATTCTGTTCCATGATCACTTCTAATATTTTGAATTGAAAACCCTTTTTCATTAGTGACTTTTCGATGAAATTTCGTGAAAATTTGATAAGTTTCATTTTTGTGAGCTAAAAAGAAAACCCAAGTAAAACGAGAATAATCATCTATAATTATAAAGCCATATCATTTTCCTCCTAGACTGGTGGTTCTTGTTGGTCCAAATAAATCCATATGTAAGAGCTCTAAAGGTCTAGAAGTTGAAACAGTGTTTTTGGGTTTAAATGATACTCTAGTATGTTTACCTAATTGGCATGCATCACAAATTCTATCCTTTTCAAAATTCAGTTTTGGAAAACCGAGAACTAAATCCTTTTTAATTAATTTTGAGAGAGAATGCATGCTAATGTGTGCAAGTCTACGATGCCACAGCCAACTAGTCTCATTTATTTTAGCATTTAAGGAAACTAGGCATTGCATGTCTAATTTAGTTAAATCATTCAAGTCTACCATATAAACATTGCCATGCCTATGTCCTATAAATTTAATGCCATCGTTAATAGGACTAGTCACAATGCAAACAGATGATTCAAAACTTACTTCATACCCTTTATCACAGAATTGACTAATGCTAAGTAAGTTATGCTTTAAACCTTTAACTAATAAAACATTCTCAATGTATTTGGAGGGAGTGATACCAATGTTACCTATCCCGATTATCTTTCCTTTGCCATTATCTCCAAAGGTGACCATCCCTCCATCCTTAGCATCAAGCGTGATGAATTGTGATTCATCACCAGTCATGTGTCTCGAGCATCCGCTGTCAAGATACCATTTCCTGTTTCCTTCTTGGGATGCTAGACACACCTGCAAGCAAAGGTCACATTTCTGTCTTAGGTACCCAAGCTTTCTTGGGTCCTTTCAGGTTAGTCAGAATGGTTCCTTTTGGAACCCATATTTTCTTTGTGTTTGCATATTTGTTAATAAGACATGTGTATGATTTATGTCCTATTCTTCCACATTTAAAACAAGTAATATTTGTAGACTTGTTACTTGAATAATTTACATAAATATCCTTCAAAAATTTTTGTTTCTTCAGGGGTTTATAACCAAGTCCAGCCTTATCATATATAGCTTTCTGATTTTCAAGGATCATATTTAGTTTGTTTGAACTTAAGGTGAACTTATCTACTATAGATTTCAGCTTGTTCATTTCATCCTTTAAGTTTTGATTTTCTTGAATCAAGGTGAATTTTTCAATTGAAAGATTTTCAGCTTGTTTCACTAAGGACTGATTTTCCAATTTCAGCTCTTTGTTTTTCTTCCCTAGTTTCTTTAATTCATCAATTGAATCATAGAATGCTTCATGCAATTCTTCAAAAGTAAATTCACTAGTGGATTCAGAAGTTACCTCATTTTCATGTGCCATCAGGCACAGATTGGCTTGTTCTGTTGAGGTTTCCTCGTCGGAGCTTGAGTCATCACTCGCACTCCAGGTCGCCATCATTGTCTTCTTTTTGAACTTCTTTGGACCTTTCTTCAATTGTGGACATTCGGATCTGAAATGTCCTGGCTTCTTGCACTCGTAGCATATAGGGGGTTGATCTTTCTCCTTTTCTTTGCTTTGATCCCCTTTTGTGAATTTCTTTCTCATCCCCTGTTTCTTTTTTCTTAGAAACTTCTTAAATTTTCGGATGATGAGAGCCATCTCTTCATCCTGATCTTAATCTTCAGAGTCATCCATTTCATAATCAGGCGAAGTTGTGGATTTGAGGGCAATGGTTCTTTTCTTTTTGACTTCATCCTCTTGATGTTGCTTCATGCTAAGTTCATGAGTCATCAAGGATCCAAGAAGCTCTTCTAGAGGTAGAGTGTTCAAGTCCTTTGCTTCTTGGATGGCAGTCACCTTGGCTTCCCAAGTTCTTGGCAGTGACCTGAGAATCTTCCTTACAAGTTCACTGTTAGTATAAGATTTGTCAAGACTCTTTAAACCATTGATTATATCAGTAAAATGAGTAAACATAGCAGTTATGGACTCATCATGCTCTATTTTGAACAATTCATATTTATGTACAAGCATATTTATTTTAGACTCTTTTACTTGATTTGTTCCCTCATGGGTTACTTCTAACCTATTCCATATTTCTTTAGCAGATGCACAAGTAGAAATGCGATTAAATTCACTAGCATCTAGTGCACAATAAAGAACATTCATGGCTTTGGCATTTAATTGTGCCAATTTCTTGTCAACCTCATCCCATTCTTTCTCGGGTTTGGTTGACTCCTCACCATCTATAATCTTGGTGGGTGTGTGAGGACCATTCACTATGATACTCCACATATCATAGTCAAGTGCTTGTATGAAAATCTTCATCCGAGCTTTCCAATAGGTGTAATTAGACCCATTGAAAAGTGGAGGTCGGTTTGTTGATTGCCCCTCGGCTAGAGAAGTTCCAACATGGGTTGCCATAGATCTTTGGCTCTTTGATTGTTAGATCAAAGAAGGGCTAGAGCACCGGCTCTGATACCACTTGTTGCCCAGCTATGCAACCCAAGAGGGGGGGTGAATTGGGTTTCTAAAAATTTTAAGCCCAACAAATTACTTATGAAGAACAAAACAAAGACTTTAAAATCAATATTAATTACCTAAAGCAGTATTGCAAGGATATAATAAAGAAATAAGATAAAGCGATAAAGCACACCACAAACACAAGAATTTATAGTGGTTCAGTGCTAACCTTGCACCTACATCCACTCCCCAAGATCCTACTTGGGAATTTCAATCCACTATCCTTTGTATTCAACTCGAATACAAAACGTCGGAAACTCCGACACTAGCTATCCCAAGCTAGATCACTTATTTCCCGGGTACAAGTAAACCCAAAATACTCTGATTTCAGGTTCGGATCAACCTTTCCTTGTTTTGGAAATCCTCCAAAAATAAGAACAAAAACTCACAAAGAGTTAGAAAATTCTGAGCACAGATTAATACAATAACAGTTCCTTTAAATGAGCGAATATAACAATAAAAGCTTTACTCAAATGAAGAACCCCTTTTTCAGATTTTCTCAAAGTGGATGAACGTTTGAATGCTTGAAAAGAGGTTGATTGTTGATTGAAGATCTCTTGAAAGCTTTGAACGATCTCTAGATCAAGGTTGAAACAATAGGCGTGAAGAATTCTCTCCTTGAAAGATCTTGCTTTTCTCTTTCACAATCTCTCTGGTATATTGTGGATCCTCTCTCTTTTTCTTTTTGGATTTTCCGTTGATCTCAGGCTTTTTCTTGCAAATTTCGGATCCTCTCTTCTGTTCTTCTCAGATGATCTGCCGATTGATCTTCTTCTTCACAGATATTTCTCTCCAATTTGATCTGCTATTTAAACTACAATTTCTTTAACCATTTCAAGCATTTTGTAGCATTAGAAGCAAGAGAAAATAATTTAGGTAGATAAAGAGCCGTTAGAGCAATTTTAGGAAGCATAAATGGCAATTAAAATGGGCAAAAAAATAGCTGTTGCTGACATTTCCCGTCACAGGGGTCAACTCATGAGTTGACTCATGCATCAGGAGTCGACTCATGAGTCGACTTCTGTTGCACAGACCAGAAGGTCTGATTTCTGGATTTTTCGGCTCAAATCAGCAGAGGTCGACTCATGAGTCGACTCATGCCTTGTGGGTCGACTCATGAGTCGACTCACAGGTCGTGCCAAGTCAAAAATCCAGCGTGCCATGGGAATATTTTGCATGCCAATCAGCTCACAGTGCCATGAGTTGACTCATGAGTCGACTCATGCACTTCAAACCTTCATAACTTCAAAAATATAAGTCCAAATACAATGAAATTTTCACCAATAGTTTACAAATCATTTGTTCTATCAAATGATACTATCAAATCAGGATTTTAGTGAAATTATGATTTTGCCCTTGAAGAGCATAAGGACTTTTTCATTTTAAAATTATTTGTATCCCTTCAATCTGCTTTGTAATCATCAAAATCAATCTAGGAGCAACACTCATCTTGTAACAGATATGCTGTATAGCGGATCTTCTCTTCATCGTGGCATTCTTGCACGGCGAAGGCCTTCTCCATTTTCATAATCCAGTTATCTACTTCTTGTGGCTCGATGGTCCCTTTGAAGGCTGGAGGAGCTAGCTTCTTAAATTCGACGATATTGTTTCTCTGCATCGGATGTTCTCCATGTCCAGGTATCGGTGGAAATTGCTGATGAGGCTGTGCATGTTATTGTTGAAGTAACTGTTACTGTGTTTGAACTACTCCGATCAGAGTTTGCATTAGTTGAGTCATGTTCGGCTCCTGTACTGTCGGAGTATTTTCGGTAGGATCATGGATTCCCTCCTGCTGAGTTGTACCGCTGTTTAATTGGGGAGTATTATTGCCAAGTGGATTTGATGTCCCTCCTACCGTTCCTTGAGTATTCCTCACTCGTCGTGGAGGCATATTGACCTATGTTAGATTTGAGATAAAACTTATCCTTAATAAGGTTATAACTTGTGACAGGTCAAATCATAATCATCATAACTAACCTTTCAATTTCCTAATGTCTACCCATCACTCGCTCACTTTATTCTACATGTCTCTATCTATCTACTTATGCTCTGATACCATATTAATTATCACGCCTCCGACCCGAGATTGTGAATCGAGGGTCATGGCAACCGCCACATACTTATAGAATACTTTTCTCATAAGCATGCAAGGCATCTCATCATGATATCTTCACAAATAGTTAAATAAAATTTTTTTTTCTTCATTCAATAATCAAACCTTGGTTCAAATAACAAATCAAAACTAAGTGTTCAAAAGAAAGTAACTGTCTGACAAAGTCAATACTAAAAACAAAACTAAAGGTCTTGAATCAATTCTGAGAAAATCCTAAATCAATGAGTTAACTCCATCTCTAATCGCTCTCCCAACCGAAATCCCGTATCATGCTAATTTTCTGGATCTATAAGAAAAATATAAAACTTATCATGAGCTAAATAGCCCAGTAAGCAGTGTATACCTTTAACCGAATAATCAGGCAAATAATACTATGCATAATAAATCAATATGTAATTTCATGAAATCATAATCATATTGTCAATCATATATAAAAGTCAATTCATCATAATTTCCAAATATGCTTTTCTTCTTAAATTCATCAATTTCTTAAATTCTTCTTACCAACCATGACTATGACCACATTATCCCTGTGGCAGGGTCATAATACCGTGTATCTGCTTGCGGTGGGCTGCGAATCATCTGGCAGCCAAGTCCTTTGGAACCGCTGGTCTAACTGGCGGTTTTGTCGCTGGTCTATCTGACGACATGTCGCTGGTCTCACTGGCGACATAAATCCTCAGGACAGTCAATTGCCAACGTATATGCCCCCATTGGCGGGGTCCTCAACATAGTCAGGTTGTCAATTTCATATTGTCTTCCAATTCATATATTATTTTCAAGAATAATAAAATTAATTGATATTCGAGTAAAATCAATTATAACATTCTTTGAGATCATATATCATCATAATAATTGCTCAGCAAATAACATCATTCAATAAATAATTTTCTATAATTAACTTTCATCATAAATAATTCTAACAATTATTTCAATAAATAATTTCAATCACAAACATGCATAAATTTATTTAATTCATAATTTACCAGATAAATTCAGTAAAAGTAAACACTACTTACCTCAAAAGAAAGTCCAAACTAGAAATTCTAGGGATCTCAAAAATTCTTCTCAGAACCTGATACGTCAAATATCATATTTTAAATCAAAAATTTTATCGAATTAAAAATAACTAAATTATTAAAATATAATATCCCCACTAGGATCAATTCGTCGACAGCATCTCGATTTTCGAATTAATCCATGGACATCCTAATTTAATTTTTATTTTTATCGCTAATTTTTTTTTTTAATAAATTAATTCCATAAATCCTAAAATCTAAAGAGAGAGAGAGAGAGAAAAAGAGTTTCTCTCTCTCCGCCCCTTCTCTTTCTTTTTTTTTTCTTTTTTTTTTTCTTTTTCTTCTTTTTCTTTTCCTTTTCTTCTTTTTTCTTTTCCTTTTCTTCTTTTTCTTCTTTTTTTTTTCTCCTTCTTCTTCTTCTTCTTCCCGCACCGGAACAGAGGACTCTTGGTCCTCAGGCTTTGAATGGCCATTCGGGCCGCGGCCGCCACGGCGGAGGCCGGCGGCCGATGGGGCCGCTCCTCCGGTCATGGAGGAAACATGGCCGGCAATCAATTCCGATCGCCGGCGCCGAAAATTCACAGAAAATAAGCCCCAAAAACAGTCTTTTCCCGACCAAAAAAATCGACGACGTTCATCACTGGCCACCGCGCACAAACGCACGGGGGAAAGAGGAAGGAAGAGGGGAAAAAGAGAAGAACTTACCTCGGCCTCTTGGGACCTCGACGGAGAGAGAACACGATGAGAAACCCAACTGTGCCCGCTGCTCTTCTTCGGGAAAATCGGAGAAAAAGAGAGAGGGAGGAGGCCGATCTTCGGTCTCAAGGGGGAGGGATCTACTTATAGAGGACCCTAGGACTCCGAGGGGTCCTAGGAGTCCCGATTTTCTTGGGTTTCGCCGGAGAAGGAGACTCCCATCGGGAGTCTTCTTCCCGGTTTTGAATTCCTCTGTTTTTTTTTTTCGTTTTGGGCTTTTGTGGGCTGTAATGGGTTTGGGCTATAACACCTCTGGTCAGAATACCTAAGTATCTTTCAGTAGACATAAGATCCTACTAGATCAACGAGGTGGAGGAGGTACTAGATATATTAGCTTAATGTGAATAGATTCTATAGGTTCTATAACTCATTGCTCTCCAGAGACTCTCTCTTTGAGCTTAATTTTTCTTCTACTACATCCATCCTGGATAAACTATTTCTCTAAGAATATAGCATGTCAGTGCACAATTACATTATGATCCTCTAGAAAGTAAAAGTAGCATCCCAAGAATCTTTAGGATATCCTATGAAATAAGCTCTTATAGACCTAGCCTCTAATTTATCTGCCTATTATCATTTGACCTGAGCCAGACATCCCAAAATCCTGAGATGATCAAGACTCAGTTTCTTACCATATCACATTGAGTTCAAGCAAGCTCCAACAACAATAAATCAGTCGAATAAAGGGTTTTTATGGTTGTATAAATTTTTATTTCTAAAATTTTTGTAACAAGTTTCAGAAGGGTTGAAACTTGAACGGAGGATTTGATCCAAACCTTGATTTAGATTGGAAGCCTTGGGTAAGGCTTATAAAAGTTCTGATTGCTTGATCTAAGAAAAATCAATTAGGTTGTTTGTGACTCTAGTGAAAACAAACCTACTGTATTCTACTAGAATATAGTAAAATTTTCAAAAAAATCACTTGGGAAGTGGACATAGGTGCTTGGAATGCACCAAACCACTATAAAACTTGCTATATTTGTGTGTATGCTTTATATTTATCTCTCTTGCATATAGTTCCACCTGAATTCACTGTATATATTTATTTAAAATTTTAATAACCCAATTCATTTCCTCTCTTGGGTTCTCTAGTTAGGCAACAGATCTGTCTTGATTTTTTGGCTCTCTCCAATATTTAGTACGATCCCACTGAGTCGTTGGTGAGTGCTTGATTGCATCCTGAGGGGAGAAAGGTTTATTCGATAGTAGGTTATCTCCACAATATTTGCCCCTCACTTCTGAGTTCGAAGTAGATTCATTACTTTGAGTGATGGAGCCGGTAGTCAATTTTTCAGGTCGATCTCTGACTGCAAGACCGACCCTCCCTTTGAGGCAATTATCTTGTCATATTCAATGGAGGAAATCCTTGGACCTTATTAATGCATCGCTTTGCAATCCATACTGTAGTTACGAGGGATGGGTGGCTCAAGGAACTATAGAGTAATAATTTGGAAAAAAGAGATTAGGAGATTGCTTCTTGGTCTACTAGGATTGGTAGGCCCCACAATCCAGCTCATGGATCATGCTACATGGCCTAATCTGAAGGTGGTGCGGTGAAGGGTCACAAGATCTAATGCCTCTAATGTTGGCCAAGTGGCGAGATCTGACAATTCGGTGGTTGAATCTACACCATTGGTGGTTTGTATAAAAGGGGCTATTATCTGTCACCTCTCTTTTTTTCATTTCATTCTACCAAACTCCCTACCATTCCGCAACCAGTCATTCTCCTATGTTGTCGCTACTTGAGGAAGGATTTTTTGTCTGCCAACATCATCTTCTCAGGCACTAGTGGCTGCTCTTACTTTCCAATGGGTCCTCCATCCATTTCTGTTCTTCATTTGCTTCTCCTTTTTCCTCATTTGGCCTCTATAGTTCTTTCTTGAGTTCTATTCACACCTTCTCCCCTTGTTCTCTTTAGTTTTTTCTATAATCTTCCTTCTCCCACCAGTGTCTTTTGACAACAATAAGATTCGGGGTGAAAACCCTTGTGATGACTATAGTCACCGACTGTCGCCTCCCCAGATTGGGTTCGAGAATGGTTCTCAAGCTACCACCATGGTCAACTCCTTATCGAGGAACTAGACCTCCATGTCCCACAACACAAATAGTCCTGTGCGTGGGTTCAGAGACTTTTGGGGCCCAAGTAATGAGTCATGTCTTTCCAAGGATGACCTGGAAAGGTTCTATTCTCAATTCTCTATCTCCTCAATCTTTTGGCTCAAAGTCCTAGGTTGGTCAGGATGATCAGGCAACCAACGCCCTAGGAGGCCAAGGCACTTTATACAAGAAATCTCTCCGAGCCGGTCTTCGATTTTTGCACCATCCCTTCATTAGTAATGTCCTTAATTTTTATATGGTTGTTCCAACTCATATCACTCCGAATTCTACTTGGATGATCATTATATTCTTTATTCTTTATAATTGGCTCGATCTCACTCTGAGGTGTTCCCTCTTTAGGATGGTGGTACTTCTCTCCTTACTTGACGTACAAGTTCATCATCGATCTTCCTTCTTCGGTCTACGGCTAGAAAAACTATTTCTTCCTCATCTCTTCGGATAGGCCCTAGGGATTTAGCTCGATATGGGACAACCCTTGTCTCCTAATAGGGACAAGTTCATCCTTCCCGAGGATGAGAAGGACCTGTAGGGTCTGCTCAACATCGAAATGCCTAAGCTAAAGGAACTACTATCCGAGCAAAATCTCTATGGCATTGGTATTAGCCCGACATTTTGTCAGGGTATAATCAGTGTCTTCTTAGTTTGTAAAGCTTTTTTATTTCCCAATCAGGATTTGAGTTCATCATTTTCTTTGTGATTTGCAGTAATGAGGCCGACACTTTCTTCTATTAAATTGGCTTTGAAGAGGAAGATCGGCTCCTTGGGTGGAGAGTCCTCATCCAAGAAGCTAAGGAGTACCCATCGGAGGATTCTCACTCTTGCTCCTACACCATCCATGAGGACGTCAAGTGCCAACTCAATGGAGATTGATGATGATTCGATGTCAATCGAGCAACCACAATCTTCCATGCCGATGACTTCGGAGTTGGTCATGGTTCCCTCTCCACCTACCAATCGATCTTCCCCTCCCCCAATGATAGATAGGAGGTCACCATCCCCACCTCATGCCGCACCACAACCACCATCCCTTGCAACTCCAAGTGGGCCAGCAAGGTCTGAAGAGGGCCTTTCTTTGTCCGAGGGTGAAGGATGGTCGTCACTATTTCTAAGAGGGTGTGGAAGAATGAGTCCACCCTTTGGAACTACCAACTCACGTCCACCCTTCAGAACCACCTGCTCACCCATAAGCTGGTGAAGATGACTTTGTTGTCGATCGATTGGTTGGAGAGGAAGGCTCATCCCCTAGATGAGGTGGTCGGAGCCTCCTAGCTAATCTTCTAGAGGTGAATTTTCATTTCTTATTCTTTGCCTTTAACTTTTCAATAATGATTTCTAACTTTTGTCTTTTTTATGTAGCTGGCATATGATATCACTATCCTTAGTGAGGGTTTGGTCAACTTCAATCGGGCAAAGCTCTCACTAGAAGAAAAATTAAAGGCATCTAAAGCTCGAGCGAGGGCTATGAAGCAGGCAAAGCTGGCCACCAAGAAGGTAAAAAAAGTGGCCTAAGAGGAGGCTTCTCGAGCTAAGTCCAAGCTCTGGGCTGTTCGGAGAAAGTCGAGGTCCCAGAGGGCTTGATAGCCATAGAGCACGGTGTTGCCGAGGTGCTTGACCAAAAAGTGGCTGAACTCAAGGAGGCCTTAGAGCTTGGAGAGGCAGCAGTCAAGGATGCCAAAGATAGAGTGGAGCTCATCAAGGCCAAGGCTGAAGAGAATAAGGAAAAGGTTTTGCTGAGCCTAAACTGAAGGGCATCGAGGAGTTCAAGACTTCAACAGAGTTTGAGAACAAAGTTGCCAAGGGCTTCTCGGTTGTCTCCATATATAGCCTCGAGGCTCGCAATAGATGCTTAGGTTGGCTGGTTCCTAAGCTAAACTTGAGTTGCCTTCGCCTTGAAGATAGCGATGATAAGGATGGGGTGTACTCGTTGGATGAGGATGAGCCTACCCAATCGAGAGCGAGCCCATCCTAGTTGAGGTTCCAAATCCTACTCCAATCGAGGTCCCAATTCCCAGCCCTACTCCTGAGGATGCCATGGTCGATACTGTCAAGGAGACTGCCGTGGCCGCCCTTACTGAGGACAGTTTTCTGTACCTTTGGTACTTTTTGTTTGGTGAACTTTTGTAATGAACTTCTTTTAAGGAAATGGATTTCTTTGTTACCTTATATCTCTTTTAATGAAATGGACTTATCTTTTGATGTTCGTATTGAATGACTCTATCTCGATTGTAACATTGTTGATTGCTTGCAAGGCAAGGGTCCTTGGCCTGAGCCACATTCTATGATCTTGGTATTCAGGGTTGATCCAGAGTCATGTTACTGGTGATCGGTACAAAGTCGTTTGATGAAGTTATTTTTGTTAAGGCATCATCTTCTTAACCCGATCACTCGGGAGGTGTTCGGAAGAATCTTGATGACGTGTCGTTCGAAGTCGACCCAAAGTTGATTCATGAAAATTTTCTCTAAGCCATTGTCATTGGCCTCCACTTGACTCATCCAGGAATGCAGAGCGCCACATAGCCATATGGAGTCTCTAGAGGGTTAGCCCTTTAGTATCATCAGTCTCCGCCCGACTCGTTTGAGTACCAAGTGTGCCAGATGGCCATGCAGGGTCTCCAAAGGATTAACCTCTTAGTATCATCATCGACCTTCGTGACCTTCGCTCGACTTGTCTAAGGATAAAGAGCACCAGATGGCCATACGGGATCCCCGAAGGGGTAGCTCCTTAGTGTCGTCATGGTCAGTTGACTTTGATGACATCGTTTGTGGTTGGTCGATGCTGATGTTAGTCAAACATTTCCATTTTAATGAAAAATCTGCATTGAAGCTCAAGAAAAAAGATTTTATTGATATAAACATACAACTTACTGGTAGTATATTCTTAAATTCTTAGTGTTCCATATCCGAGGAATGGGGCCTCCATCAAAACTTTCAATCTTGTACACCCTGGGCTTGATGATTTTAGTGATCTTGTAAGGGTCCAACCAATTTGGAGCCAGTTTGCCCTACTCTATAGGCTTCGATACTTCGACTCGATAGAGGATAAGGTCTCTGAGTCAAAATATCTTCATCTAGACCCATGTATTATAGTAATAGGCCACTTATTGTCAGTATGATACCATTTGGATCCAAGCTCATTTTTAGTTTCTTCGAGTAGGTCCAAGCTCATTCGAAGTCATCCAGGTTCTCCTGTTCATCATAGTTTTCCATCCTGATTTTTGGCATTCTGATTTCAACTAGAATGACTGCTTTAGCATTGAAGGCAAGGTTGAATGGGTTCTCTCTGATGGGGGTCCAACGAGTCGTCTGATAAGCCCAGAGCATATTGTAGAGTTCCTTGGTCTAGACCCCTTTGGTTTGGCTAAGTTTCAACTTCAATCCTTGTAGTATCATTCGATTTGTCATGTTAGCTTCCTCATTTGACTGAGGATGACCAGTCGAAATGAGCCTATGGCCAATATGCAGCTTGAAATAGAACTTTTTTAACTTCTAATCATTGAACTGTCGCCCATTGTCTGTAATGATGACTCACGATAGTCTGAAGTGGCAGATGATGGATTTCAAGATGAAGTCCTAGGCCTTCTTCTCAATGCTTTTATCTAAGGGCTCGACTTCTATCCACTTGGTGAAATAGTGGACCGCAACAATCAAAATTTTTTTCTAATCAGTCATCATTAAGAATAGTCCAAGGATATTGATTCCCCACATGGTGAGAGGCCATGAGATAATAATTGGGGTAAGCTCGATCACCGACCTCATTGAATATTGGTATAGTTCTAGCATTGCTCATACTTTCTAACAAGGTTGATTGTAGAGTAGGCCAGTAGTAGTCTTATCAAATTATTGTAAGCCAATGATCTACCCCCAAGTAATTACTGTAGATTTCTTCATAAATTTTTTGAAGTACATAATCCATGTCGGTTGGTCACAAGCATTGAAGTAGAGGTAGTGAGAATGACTTTTTTATAGAATCTCCCTTCCAAGTAGATATATTTAGGAGCCTGACACTTAATCCTCCAAGCTTTAGTAGGATCGATTAGCAGGACACCATTGAGAAGGTAATCGACCAGATGGTCCATTCAACTCGCTTCATGGTCGATCTATTAGACAACTGGTTCTTCTTCAATGCTCGACTTTTGCAAGTGCTCAATGAAGATTGGTTTGTTGAGGTCAAGACATCTGCAGGTTGCTAGATGAGACAAAGTGTCAGCTTGAGCATTCTCCATTCTCGATATCTGTTGTCCCACCAAATTTTGGAAAGCTTCCAAAAGTTCTTTGAGTTCTACAAATATTGAATCATCTTGCATCTTTAGGGCTCATATTATCCTTGGATTTGACCGACAATGAGTTGCGAGTCAGTAAAGACCCTTAGGTCCTTTATCCCAAGTTCTTTGGCAATATCAAGGCTCATAAGCAATGCTTCGTATTCGGCTTCATTGTTAGAGATGCTGAAGTTGAACTGAAGTGCATATTCTATCACAGCCTCTTTCGGGCTTGTGAGGATTAGTCCAGCCTGACATCCTCAAAATTTGAGGCTCTATCCACATGAAGGACCCAACATGGGACCTTCATTTCCTCGGATGACTCCGACATTGATTCCTCATTAGGTATGGTACATTCTATGAGAAAATCAGTCAGAACCTAAGCCTTCATTATTGATCGAGGTCGGTAATGAAAAAAATATTCCTCAAGCTGAATAGCCCTTTTGCCATTGCCTCGAAGTGTCAAGCCTCTGTAGAATGGGTTTAAAGGGTTGATCGGTCAAGAAGATCACTAAATGACCTTGAAAATATGGTTGGAGCCATCGTGTGGTAGTAACCAGTGCATAGATCACCTTCTCAACCTTTGAGTACCTTATTTCCACATCTTGGAGGGGCTTGTTAGTGTAATAAATAGGTCTTTGGTTTCCTGCATCTTCTCAAACCAACATAAAGCTGACAGCAATAGGTGAGACTGATACGTATAAGTATAAATCCTCATCTATTTCTAGTTTGGAAAGCAATGGGGGTGATCTAAGGTATCGTTTGAGCTTTTTGAATACAGTTTGGCATTCCTCTGACTACTCAAAGCTCTTCATTTGCCTAAGAATTTTGAAAAATGGAAGGTACTTTCGATCAATCTTAAGATGAATCGATTGAGAGTGACCACTCATCCCGTTAGCTACTACACATCTCTCTTCACCTTTGGATGTTTCATTTCCAGCAATGTTTAGATCTTCTCTAGATTTATCTCAATCCCTCGCTGGGTCACCATGAACTCTAGAAACTTTATTGAGGTCATGCCAAAGGTATATTTACTAAGGTTGAGCTTCATTTGGTTTCACCTCAACTCCGCAAATACCTCCTCTAGGTTAGTAATGTGCTAATTAGCTTCAGTACTCTTGACCAACAATGTCATCGACATAAATCTCCATGTTGTATCCAATCTGATGTTTGAATACTTAGTTGATGAGACACTGATATGTAGCTATATTTTTCAATCCAAAAGGAATCATTTTGTAATAATACAGACATTGATCGATTATAAATGCCATCTTTTCCTCATCTTTAGGGGTCATCTAGATATGGTTGTAGTCATAGAAGGCATCCATGAAGCTCAAGAGTTGATGTCCTGAGGTGGCATCTATAAATTGATCGATCCTTGGAAGGAGAAGCTATTCTTTGGGCAAGCTTTATTGAGGTCGATATAGTTGATACGAATTCACCATTTGCTATTTGTTTTCTTCACCATGATGATGTTGAAGATCCACTTTGGATAATGGGCCTCTCAAATAAATCTTGCCATCAGGAGCTTATTGACCTCCTTAATTATTCATTGCCACTTGGGGTGAAGCTCCTCTTTTTCTATCAAATAGGATGGTGGTCTGGATCCATGTTCAATTTGTAAACAATGACATCAGAAGATATAACTTGCATGTATGATGCTGACCAAGCAAAGATATCCTCATGGGCATGTAGCAATACCATTAGCCGATCCCTGAGATCCAAGGACAATTGAGCTTCAAGCTGAATGGTCCTGCTCGGATCATCGCCAAGCAGAACTACAATAAGGTGCTCAGCTGGTTCACCTCGAGCTTCCTTTGATTCCTTGTGGTCTTCATTTGGTAGAGCTTCCACCAGATGTTTTCCTTTTATTATCGTTAGAAAGTACTGACGGGCAACACTTGAGCTCCTCATATCTCACTGACCCCATTTTTTATCGATAACTTCACAAATACATGGTATATGGAGATGATAGCCCATACAGCATTTAATCTAGGTTGCCCAAGGATTGTGTTGTAAGCAGAGGGGACCCAAACAATTAGGTTAGTTAACTACATGGTCCGACTCCAAGGCTCCTGCTTGGTAGTCATGAGAAGGGTTATCTTGTTTTCCATGATCATAGAGTCCCTAAAGAATTTGACCAGTGGAGTATTGACTTTTCTTAGTCAGTCAATAGGTAGTTTCATTCTTTAGAAAGCATCATAAAATAAAACATCAGCAAATTTTTTATAATCAACTAAAATTTTTTTTACATCATAGATCGCTATCGTCATTGATATGATGATAGCATCATCATGAGGGGCTTGCACCCTTGGAAGTCATCATCAGAGAAGGAAACAGCATTCTTTGTATGCTGCCTCTTCGCCCCTTCAGCCTGATCGTCTACCTCTTTGTCATACGTGAGTTTAGAAATCACGTTGATGACACCAACCATGGATCAGTTGCTATTAATTCTCCTCATCAGGCTGGCACCGCTATAGCTCTTCGGATGCTCAGTTTCACTGCTTCCAAAGATACTTGTCGAGGTAACTTCTTCGAATTAGAGCTTCGATTTCATCTTTGAGTTGGAGGCATTCATTGATATCATGACCATGGTCACGACAAAAGTGATAGTACTTTTTCTTGCTTCTTGTATTAGGAGGGACCTTCATTGGTTTAGATCGTCAAAGATACTTCTGGCTTTTGATTTCCATTAGGATTTGGGTCGAGGAGCAGATAAAGGGGTATAGCTATTGAATCACTGAGGTGGGCTCCTCGATCGATGACTCTTCGATGGTCGAGAGGATTCTCCTTCCATCTGGGTCGTTGTTTGAGAATCTTCTCAACCCCACTTCTTGCTACGGTCATCTTTCCTTTTGCCTGTTTTTGCACTATCTAGACTTCTTCCTTCTGTATGTACTTTCGAGCTCAGGCTAGCAGGTCTATGTATTCCCTTGAAAAATTCTTATCAAGGGAGAAGATGAGGTGCTTGTTCCATAGTCCTTGCTTGAGCACCGACATCACTACCGACTCATCAAGGTTGCATAAGTCCGATATGGTGGCATTTGAATGCACCACATAGCTATGCAACAATTGATCCTCTTCTTGCTGGATGGAGAAGAGGCTATCGATATTCTTCGATTAAGCTCAGTTGCTATCAAAGTAAGCAATAAATAGCCTTCCAAGCTATTCAAAGGAATAGATGGACTTCAGCTAGAGTGTCGAATACCACATCCGTGCCAACTTGTTGAGAGTGGTTGAGAAGGTGAGCTAGAGGAGGGCGTTCAAGGTGCCCTACAACATCATAAGGGTCCTGTAACCCTCTAGATGATCGAGGAAATCTAAGGAGCTATCATATAAAGCCACCTGAGGCATTTTGAACAAACTCAAAATTAGTTCCCTTAGGATAGCTTAGGAGAAGGGAGGTTGAGAGTTGAAGTTGAGACAGTTATTGCTTCAGCGAGCCCAACTTTGGACCTCATTGAGGTGGTGCTCAATATCTTGGACTTTCTTTTTGAGCTCTTTCTCCCAACACAATCTCTTGGGCTTGGGGATAGCCCAAGGTCAAATCTCGATCGAAAGAAGAGCGTCGTTGCCGATCCTCCTCCCTCAAGCTCTAATGGGAGGATGATCGGGGTACAAAAGTAGGAGCAGAGTGGAGGTGCTATTGCGGGGCGGGCTCTGGATTCTGTGGGTGAGACCATCGGCTACATCGGGAGGGAGTCATTTGAGGAATCAACTCCAGACATTGTTGCTGCTCTGCCACCTACTAGAGCCATTGTATGGCACCAGTCAAAACCTCGATTTAGTGAACTAAAGCATCGAATGGTAGTGGATCCATCACCACAGGGGGTTGTTTGGCGATGGACCCTCGAGCAGTGCTACTTTGGTTGTGGCGGATGGATCGTCGATGAGAAGAAGTGGAATTGCATGCTCTTATTCACACCATGCTCTCTTTTCTCTTTAAAATAGCATGGCCCTTTCTTTAGTACCAATCTATAATAATAAGACTCAAGTTTAAGATGGATGCAGCCGCGGATGGACGTCGATCGAGGGTGAAGATGTCAAAAGAGAATCTACAAGAGAAGTCCACCATACCGAGGGTTCTTTGACGAGAGGCCCTTCAATAGTTAAGTTAGTTAGAGCTGGAGAATAGTAGAAGAAAGAGGAAGAATGATGAGTGTAAGAGCAAGAGAGGTGCAGTATTCTCCCTCCAGATTAGGCTTATCTGAGGATTCCCTTGATACCCCTTTATATTGAGGTAGAGCCATAAACCATAAGCCATTAGCCAAAGTCCATAGACCATTAGGCCTAATCCTTTAGGCTACTAGGCCACATTCTGACATATTTATTAGGATAGAGAATCTTCCCACATGCCTATGAATCAAAGTTGTTAGGCCATTGTGGGTTTTGCCCATCTGGATAAATGAACCGATGGTCCGAAGTCGAGCTGAGACCTCATATTGATGATAGCATTTCGAGGCTCAGAGACACCATCTTGTTAGAAAATAGTGTTGGAAAAGGTGCAGAATTTCATGCATGAATTTCAAAATAATTTTGAAATATAACACAGCAGAATATATAAATTAAATAATTTAATATACAAATACATGTAATTAGATTACTAAATCCTACAATTAGGACCTATAACATATCATATTGTATTTATAAATCAAAAAATAAAAGCTTTGGTATTGATCAAATCAATATCCTAGATCTGAAACAGTTTTAGATCTAAAACCTAGATCACATCTAGATAAGAGAAGAGATCAGATCTCTTACCATCATGCGGGTCGAGAACTCTACAATTGATTTTCTTTGTTGTCTTTGGAGCCGCACACATGTTCGACCTCTACAAATGATCCACACGAGGCTGCAACAAAATTAGAGATTCGTCGAATGAAGATCCGCTCAAAGTGCTAGCTTCTTGCAGATCCCTCCAAATGGTTAATCTAAAAAATATTCTTTGGATCTCTTGAACATTCCAAGAGATGAAGAATATGAGGAGGAACAAGAGATAAGTCAAACTTTTTGACCTCCCTAAAATCAAAAATAATATGTAAAAGAAAAGGGTCCTAAGAGAACATAGATCTTCTCTTTCAGTACATCAACGATTGATGTCCTGAGAACATCTCTACGCTAGGACGTGAGAAGACCTTCTTCTCTAGATATTTTTCTAACTTCTAGATCTTATGATGTCTGATTTTTTTCATAGAAAAATCTAATGATTTATGGAGAAGAAGGGTTCTAAAAGAAACCTTAAGAGAAGACCTTCTTTTCTTCTTCTTCTCTCATCAGAACATGATCAGATCATGTCCAAATTAGATCACCATGCTCCAACTCATTGGAGCATGGATCCACCATGCCATCCCTCTCTCTCTCAAATTTTTATCACATAAAAATATAAAATAAAGAGAAAATAAACTGAAAAGAAAAACAATAAAAGAAAAACAACTTCTCTCTTACCTTTTGTTTCTACAAGACATCAACTTTTGATCTCTTGATAGAAGACTTTTCTCTAAGGAATTTGATGTCTCAGACCACCCATTCCATCCTCTTTCTCTCTCAAATTTTATCACATAAAAAATATAAAAAATAAAGAGAGAATAATATGAAAGAAAAATAATGAGAGAAGACAATCTTTCTCTTACCTTTTTCTCTACAAGATATCAACCTTTGATCTCTTGATTGAAGACTCTCCTCCAAGGATAATGGTACCTCAAACCACCCATACCATCCTCTTTTTCCTCTGCTATTTCAATCTTAAAGCCATGAATTTTTTGACTCTTATTTGATAGCATATGAGGCGGCAACTTTTTATATGGCAGATTAGGTCAAAAGACCTAATCAACAAGGAGTCCATGGGGTGTCTAACTCTTGGACGCCCCCTCCCTTATAAATTTCATGGAGATCAGGATAAGATGCTTAAAAGGGGTGACAAAATGATAGGATAGGCTTGAGAAAATTTGGCGCAAGAGAGGAGAGAAGAGTCTTTGTGAAGAGGGACTCTTTCAAAAAAAGAATAAGCCTAAACCACTTTTCATATTTGAACCAAATCACTTTCCATATTGAATCAAATCAAATCTAATTCAAATCTCTGGAACAAGTGGTGTGAGATAACATTTCTTGGATGTGGATATCATAGAATAATATCTAAAAATTAATTAGTGGGCGTGGGCTTAAGATTTCTTAGGTGGCGCAAGAGATGATATGGAATCCTAGTCTAACTAGGATTCTTATGTAGATTAGGTCAAACACTTTGAACCCAATCCAAATTAATTGCAACCTAATTAATGATGATTGTAGTCTAACTAAAAATCCAATTAAATCAGATTAAATTATATTTAATTTTGATTTAAATCCTAACTTAATTAGGAATTAGGTACATACAAGTCCTAGTCGAACAAGGACTTATTCTCCCTTGCAACTAGCTTATCCAATAAACCAATTAGACTTAATCCAATTAAATCCAAACCAATTCTAATTGAATCAAATTCAATTAGATTTAATCTCAGCCCAATTGCTCAATCAAATTGAGCCTATTAGCAATCCAATTGCTAATTGATCCTCCTACAACACTTGCATTAGGTCAAACATCAATCACATTCATCGTTTAACCTTAGAATGATTCTTAATCGTCGATTAACCATCTGATTAGGTTACAACCTCTTATGTATGTGACCCTATAGGTTTGAACCTAAGTCAGTAGCATAGAAACCAATTTCTGTACCAATCGAAGTAACCATCTAGCAATGATTCCCGATGTCTAGATAGGTCGAATGTATGCAAAGCAATATTCTAAGAACCCTGACCCATGGTTACCATATAATTCATCTTTTTGACCAATAATGCTCAAGACGACTTCGAGTATGCTGTCAACACTAATATAAGTCATCTCTATTGTGTGTCAAAATTTTATAAATCTCATGACTCCTCATGCGGATTACCTAGGCCTAGATTTTGCTAAATTAAAATATAGCGAGATATTCTCTTCTTGAAGTAATCAGGAGTGGTCAATCCCATCTTGACTCACACACCGACTTCATAAGTACTTGACTGTATCCAAAAATCTTTCGAACCTATATAAAAAATACAGGCAGTCCAGCATCAAAGCACAGTGAGTTGCTTGCAAGTCACCATGGTGATCTCAGATCGGAGGGACACTTATACCCATTGGCCTTAGCAAACTACTCTTGACAGTAGAGTGTTACATTGGTCACGTTCAATACAGATGTACTCCTACATCTCACCTGGATGCTATATCAGTGTCTGCATACTACTTGGTTACGAGGACAACCAATGCATATGGCATACAGCGACCTACACTTGATAAGTTATCATCCTTGTTAATAACTTATTATTTGATCATGAATAATTTAAGAACCATCCGATAAATCTTCCTTTATCGATTGATTATGGTTCTAAGGACTTCATCATAATTTAAGAGTTCATTTAAGGAAGATAGAACTTTTATGATGAACTTGCCAAATAACTATTATTATTAGATAATTCATATACTAATTCCAATCATCTACCACTTAGATGATTGACTTTAGGACACATTTTTCAACAACTCTCACTTGTACTAAAGCCAATCAAAATGATATCAAATATCCTATCTTCCACTTGAATTCGTAGAACTTCTTTGTTCCGAGGCCTTAGCAAATGGGTTGGTCAAGTTCTCCTTTTTCATCGATCTTCCAAAGATCGATGTCAACCTGATCTAAAATCAAAAGTGATAGCAATACAGAGTATGCTGGTCCTTTGATTCTTTAGCCAGATTTATGGCTCCAGTGCTACAATAGGACTGGACCATCAGTGAAGAGTGACACTCCCAACCTGCTAATGAAGCTCAGCAACTACACAGCTTACATGGCAGCATCATATGCTACAATGTATTCTACATCACTAACTTAGTAGGCTAAAGTATCCTACTTGAAACCTTTCTAGCAAATTGCTCCTACAATTAGGATATGATCCGATACTTTTTTGTTGTCATCTTAATCTGACTGAAATCGAAACATCCACATGTTTAAAGTCAGTATTTTCATATTTGAGTCACTGAACTTTAGTATTTTTCAAATACTTAAGGATTGTCCATATAATCTTCTAGTGGTTCTTACTTAGATCAGACTGATATCTGCTCACTACAATTAGTGAGTATACCATATCTGATCTTGAACATGGAGAAATTAGATGACACCCAAACCTTTATTTCTTGCAATGCTAGAATGTCATTTTCGATTAAGAGAATTTCATCCACAGACAACACAAAGAATAACACTACAGAATATTTTGCCCACTTATAAATACAGGATTCCTCTTTGTTCATAATAAAGAAATATGTTCAAAACGTATGTTCCAACTATAGGATGATAGCGAAATGGGCTTTATAGGTCTCCACCTTCCCATCTGTGCTACTCTGAACCTTTTGAAAAATCTATTCACACCCAATGGATTTTATCCCTTCAGGTGAATCATCTAGTGTCCATACACTACTGATTTTCATAGACTTCAATGTGAATTTAATGGCTCCAAGCCACTTCTCAGAGTTAGACCACTGCATTGCATCCCTATAGGTGATCGGATCCTTGTTAATCTCATCGAGATCAACAGGATCGCCGTCCCAGACCTAGACACTGAAGTGTCTATCTGGCTAACGCGGTACTCTACCAGATCTTCTTAAAGGTGTTACTTTAATAGGCTCCGAGTTTGATCTAATCAAATCCGGTTCTGCAGGTTTACTAGATTATGTCAGTTCATTTTCTACCAGTCAAACTTTCAAGTTCAACTTGATAGGCATCAGTTCCTTCTTTAAGGAACTTCTTTCCAAAAGGAATGCCCTACTGCTGATGAGCATCTTATGTTCTTCAGTATGACAGAATTAGTAACCCTTAAACAACTATTGGATCAAGAATCAAGTTTATTTGTATGCAAACCTTTGACATAGGCCGATCAACTCCAAACCCAAAGGTGAGAGAGTCTAGGTCTATGCCCGATCCATATCTCATATGGAATCTGCACAATAGACTTACTCAGTATATTTTCAGAGTAAAATAGGTAATCACACAAGAGCACAATCCTGAAATAAGCAGAGAAGTGAACCCTATTGTGGATTGAACCATGTCTCTCCTTTCAGATATACTTTGTTCTGAAAAAGAATCCACTGAGAGAGAATCCAATTCTCTCCTAGATATGTCACAAACTTACTGGATAAGTATTCGCCTCCTTGATTTGATCGAAGAGTTCTAACACCTTATCCAGTTTATTTCAATCTTTCATTATTGAATCATTTGAACATTTCAAATGATTAGGCCAGACGCACCCATGCCCAGATAGGTCGTCTGTAATGAAATATTAATATCTTCCTCTGGCACTAAAATTCATAGGTCCACATACATCACTATATATGAGACTTAGAACTTTATCAACTCCTTCATCTTTTCCATTAAAAGGTGACTTTATCATCTTTTCAAGAAGACAAGACTCACAGGCTATCAATGATTCACAATCATTGATCTGAGATTTTTCTCTCAACCTAATCTATTTATCCTATTCTTGTCAAGGTGACTAAGCCAAAGATAGACATCCATGACATTATCTAACTTGGATGTGTACATTACACTTAATAGACTGTGTAAATGTTTAAATGTCATTTCCTTCTTGTCTATGTATTATTGTAACATTATTCATAATAATATCACAATAATCTTCCTTTATTAATGAATGATGATCATCTTTGGCCAAAAGGCCAACAAAGATTACATTCATCATAAATAATGGACAATAGTAACAATTACTCTAAATGATAATATTTGAAAATAAGCTCTACAATTCTTAATGTTAGTATTGGAATAAGACTTCCATCCGTAACATTCAAAAATTTCTCACTATTTTCAAACATTCTGCTTACTTATAGTCCTAACAATAAATTGCATAAGACCATCAGTATCTAATACCTAGGTAGTAGAATTACATAGAGAAACTTTAAGGTGTTATTATATAACATCCTTGATGAGCAACTCTTACTCCTTTCTCTTGTTCAGCCTATTATGGTCAAGAGAAGCAAGACAATTCTTCTTCCTATGACCCTGCTTCTAATAAAAGCAACATGCCTGATTTGGATCAATTTTGGACTAATTATTTTGACTAGACTAAAGAGCCCCAATACGTATCTATTCATACTGCTGAACCAAATTCAACTTTCGATACTAATTAATGAAGTTGGGTCCCATAAGTCATCACTGTCTAATAGCGATTGGAGCAATTAAGGTTTAGCCTTATTTTGAGAAAAGAGAACAATGACCTAATGTATATGAATTATTTTAAGCTTAGAGACTTGGACTTTAGTCTCAAGGTTCTCCCACTATTTTGTTCAAATTGGTAGCCTCTACCTCTAATTTGAAAAATTACTTTAATTTTCTAGTAGGTACTAGAATCCACATAGACTACAGATAAGTCAGACTTTGGTCGGCCAACCCATCTGCATCTACGGGTAGGTTTATTAACTAATTATTTCTCCAAACAACTTCTAGTAATTTAATTTTATCCCAGAAACCTAATCAGTAGGCTTTGGCCTCCACTGTAAGGATCCGATTAGGTCCAACCTTTAACATGACCATACTTGGTGCATCTAACCAACGAATGATTAAGTCCAACTTTGATTGGCTAACCTAACCACCATTAGAGAGACACTTCCAAGTCATCATATGATGAGTGATAATTCCATTAGTCAACAAGCACCAGGCCTTTGGGTCTGCAATGATTATTGAGTTAATGGACTCATTATCAAACATCTTAATGGGAGGCTATGACTCAGTTATCTCCATAACTTTATCATTTTAAGGACCTAATAATTTTAAAAGATTTAAAATTATTAGTAATTTAAGGATAGAAAGGATATGGACCAATTTGCTCCCACTGACTTCATCAAGTCAAGTCCTCCCACTGACTCCTCAAGTCATTAACAAGGACTAGGATCAAATTTGATCCATGGGCATCACGATCAGTCTCACTGAATGAAATCAGACTCACTGATTTTCTATGTGACATGGGTTAGCATGAATCAATGAGCAACCTAATCAAGACCTGATTAACCACATTGGCCAGATAAATATGATCGATGGGAGGGTCTACCAAAGCTTGCCTTAGACACCATAAGAAATGGCCAGATAAGCGGGCTCCCAATTAAAAATCACTGATCAGGTTTACCTTAGACACCAACTGGTTTATCAGTTTTGATTTGGTCTGCCTAAAGACTCGGGCTCAGCCGCTGAGCCACGATCAGTGTCCATTTGTTAGATATATGGACTTTGATCAACTACAACTATTAAAGTGATCTATAGAAATGACCTATCCTAATTAACTTCTAATTAGGTTTGATCAATTTCTTAACTTAGTCCATATTTAATCTAACCCTAGGTCTAACCCAGTTAATGACCTGATCAAAGCTAACCCATTACCCTTTAACCCATGTTTTATGAAATTATCTTAGGATCTTTAAATCACAAACCTAGATCCTAAACAATCACTTAATTCTTTTAATTAAGTTCATGGCTGAGGGTTGGGGTTCGGCATTTCGAAATCCATTTTCAACTTTTGAAAGATTTAATACAATCTAGTGTTGTTTCACTAAATAGGTCGACTTATTTCAAAAATGGATCGATTTATTTCACTAACAAATATTAATTGTAGGTTAAAATAATTAAAATCGATCAGAAATATAATTCGGTCAACTTTTCAGTAGAGCTGGCATGCTGGTCGAGCTGGCCCGATAAGCAAACAAAACCTTCGTAAGATCCTATTCTTGGCTGATTTTAATCTATGTACATTACATAAAATTTTATGAAATTTTAATCTATGTACATTACCTAATCTAAAACATTCATGACAAGATTTATTTAAACTCTTTTAAACTTTCTAGATCGCAATGTACTAGGACAACTTTTGCATTGTAAGGGGTAAACCTTACAGCAGGACAACCTATAGTCTGTGCAATCATTATTTTATTTTTTAAATTTATTTTAATATAATTATGAACATGTTATAAAAGAACCTAGATGCTCTGATACTACTATTAGAAAAGGTGCAGGGTTTCATGCATGAATTTCAAAATAATTTTGAAATATAACGCAGCGAAATATAAATTAAATAATTTAATATACAAATACATGTAATCAGATTAATAAACCCTACAATTAAGACCTATAACATGTCATATTATATTTATAAATCAGAAAATAAAAGCTTTAGTATTGATCAAATCAATATCCTAGATCTGAAACAGTTTTAGATCTAAAACCTAGATCACATCTAGATAAGAGAAGAGATCAGATCTCTTACCTTCATGCGGGTTGAGAACTCTATGGTTGATTTTTTTTTTTACCTTTGAAGCCGCACATGCGTCTGACCTCTACAGGTGATCCACACAAGGCTGTAACAAAATTGGAGGTTCGTCGAACGAAGATCCGCTCGAAGTGCTAGCTTTTTGCAGATCCCTCCGGATGGTTAATCTAAAAAATATTCTTCGGATCTCTTGAACATTCCAAAAGATGAAGAATATAAGGAGGAACAAGAGAGAAGTCAAACCTTTTGACCTCTCTAAAATCAGAAATAATATGTAAAAGAAAAGGATCATAAGAGAAGACAGATCTTCTCTTTCAGTACATCAATGATTGATGTCCTGAGAACATCTCTATGCTAGGACATGAGAAGACCTTCTTCTCTAGATATTTTTCTAACTTCCAGATCTTATGATGTCTAATTTTTCTTATAGAAAAATCTCATGATTTATGGAGAAGAAGGGTTCTAAAAGAAACCTTAAGAGAAGACCTTCTTTTCTTCTTCTTCTCTTATCAGAACATGATCAGATCATGTCCAAAATTAGATCACCATGCTCCAACTCATTGGAGCATGGATCCACCACACCATCCCTCTCTCTCTCTCAAATTTTTATCACATAAAAATATAAAATAAAGAGGAAATAAACTGAAAAGAAAAATAATAAGAGAAAAACATCTTCTCTCTTACCTTTTGTTTCTACAAGACATCAACTTTTGATCTCTTGATAGAAGACTCTTCTCCAAGGAATTTGATGCCTCAAACCACCCATTCATCCTCTTTCTCTCTCATATTTTATCACATAAAAAACATAAAAAATAAAGAGAGAATAATATGAAAGAAAAATAATGAGAGAAGACAATCTTTTCTCTTACCTTTCTCTCTACAAGATATCAACCTTTGATCTCTTGATTGAAGACTCTCCTCCAAGGATAATGGCGCCTCAAACCACCCATGCCATCCTCTTTCTCCTCTGCTATTTCTATCTTAAAGCCATGAATTTTTTTACTCTTATTTGATAGCATATGGGGCGGCAACTTTTTATATGGCAGATTAGGTCAAAAGACCTAATTAACAAGGAGTCCATGGGGCATCCAACTCTTGGACGCCCCCTCTCTTATAAATTTCATGGAGATCAGGATAAGATGCTTAAAAGGGGTGACAAAATGATAGGATAGGCTTGGAAAAAGTTAGTGCAAGAGAGGAGAGAAAGTCCTTGTGAAGAGGGACTCTTTCAAAAAAAGAATAAGCATAAACCATAGAGCAAAGTATGTACATTAATATAAATTTCAAAATATTTAATTCATTTGTTCAAGAAATAAGTTCCCAAATCCCTAAAAATAAATCATCTAATCTCTCTTCTATGATTAACCTGTAGTAAGTCCTAGGTGAGACTAGCTCCTACATATAATATGCCATCAATCAATATATGCTAGTAATCACCCACCGAAGATCTTGAAAGAAACTAGCTGTGGCCTCATATAGGAAATATATTTGTAACTACATGTGCTAGTAATCACCCTCCTAGTGTGGCTTGGAAGGAGACACTAGTTCCCAAACCTATATAATCATAGTTAGATTAGCGAGCAAAATATCATAATTGATTAAATCAACACGTGTTTTGATTTAGCAAATAATTTAGTTCATGCCCAAATAAATCACTTCATGCTTAATCCAATATTTTAAAATTCATGTTTATATAAACTATATAAAATATCTAATATAAATACATATAAATAATATTTATAATTAAATTTTGAGTACTTGGATTACTATTTGAATGCAGGAATAGAATCAAGTATTATAAATCAATTCATATGCATAACAAAATACTAGGATAGAGGTACTTAACACTCAACTTGCGAGCATAAGAAAACTCCCCAACCAGGTTAGGTCTCACCTAGATAAAATGTATTAATAATTAGGTTTCTTTAAACTAAATACAAATATCATTTTAAAATCTTAGAACTATGAATGTCCCTGGCTTATGGGGCTCATTCGAGGCTCCAAAACTCCAGATCCTTCCAGATTGGGAGATATTTACCTCAGCCAAAATAATCCCAATAACGCACCTACCAATCCTTGTGTGCCCTTAATAGGTACTGGCACCCGACATCCCAAATCTAATCAGATTTGAAGGACAATCAACAAGATTAGGGACAACAATCCAATCTAAAGAAACAACATCATGGTCATGGCTGGATTTGTTGAGGTCAAATGGGGATTGGTCAATAAGGAAATCGTCAAAGGAAAATCGAACGGTGAAGATGGAATCAAGGGAGGAGAGAGAGGGAGAGAAAGACAGAGGAAAAGAGGGAGACATGGAAATGGAGAGGAGATGGTGGCCACGACCCCTCCTCTATGATCTTCTGATGGCCATAGGGTGGGTAGAGGACTCACCCCACCAACCTCTCTTGCACCTGAGAGAGAAGAAGACGAATCACTGGCCACCAAGCGGCCACTAGGATGGCATTAGCCAACCACAGCGAAAGAAATGTGGAATAGAGGATTTGTTGATTTATAGCTTGATTGGCTAGTTATCAAGCGATTGAATCCAAAAAGCATATTGGCAATCAGGTGATAGCAGGGGAAAGAGGAGATGAAGATCAAAATATAAAGAGTCTAACAATCACGCTCTATCTCATTAGTACAAACTAGCACGTGATAGACGACCACATATCTTCCAGGATTTCACCCGTAAATTTTGCAAGGCCTAAAAGAAGAATTTATTTAACATCCAAGCAATAAACTAGGATACTTAAAATTTTTAATTTTGATAAACAGTTCCGGCATTATTTCCAAAATCATTTCATGTTAATTATATAATATTTTTTAGATAAAAAGAAAAATACTTTTAAGTCCTGAACCTTCCGGTCATGGCCTATGATTCCATCTATAGAGGGCACCTGAAAAAAGGTGAGAAAAAAAGTACCCGATAAGTCAGCTCTATCACTATTTAATTAGGCATAATATGCACAAAACTTAAGATAATAATATAAGATCTTTCGATTTATAATTTAAAATATGCGAAGCAATACAAAATTTACACATATTCAAAATAATCAAGACATCCGAATAAAAGAAGAAAATAAAACTTAGCAAGAGGGACCAAAAGGTGCACACAAGATGCTGGTGTATCATCCCTTAGAAGCAGGGGAGCTGATAGAAGGCCGCACATTGCATGCATGTGCGGATGAGAGAAGCGCCCCAAGATATAAGCTTGGGTCCGTTAATGACAGAGGAACCTAAATAGGAACAAAGCTCAATACTGTGATGCCATCTTAAAACAAAAGAAAAAAGAGTAAATGAAATCACTATAATTTTGATTTGAATATCAATTGCATGTACAAAGTAGTTCTTACAAAATGTAAATATAAACATAACTATAACAAATTTTTGATTATGATAATAACTCTATTAACATTATAAGTTATTGTTAACAATCTGGGAACCAAAGTTTTTTATTTGTGAAGTTTTTGAAAATATGGAAGTGATAATTAATGTTAAAAGGTTTTCCAAATATTAATATGCTGTTAAAATGCCATTATTTTTTTTCTATTTTCTTTTTTTGTTTCTAAGAAAAAGGCCTTGTTGACTTCTAGTGATAGGAATATTCCAATCAGAGTTCCACATTCATCTTGCTCTTTCATTGGTGCTGAACTCTTAAATCAAGGGTTTCTTTTGGTTTCCATTGTGGATAACATTTTAAGCTCTAGCATCTGTTCTATGTTTAGGATCTTCTATAGTTCCCAAGTCATGTTAATCTCTAACATCTTTTGGTTTCCTGCATCATGCAAATATTCAAAGATAATCCTGAATTAGTGAAGCATGATAAATTTTTAATATATACTTCTTTCTTAGACATTATTGACATTTTATCTTGGAATTATTCGTTGGATGAAAAAGACAAGTTAGTTCAATGTCTAAATTTAGGAGAAAGGCATAACCATAATCCAGGCATGTCCAGGAACAGTAATTTGTTGACAAGGGGTGGAGACAATGAAAGGTTGAATATTTGATCATGCAAGCTTGGAAAGTTCATCAACCCCATAATTGCAGATTTTGTAATTTTATAATCATCCAATGCACATGTATTGTAACAAATCTTACAAGTTACCCAGTGTTCTCTTATCATATGGCAAGATAACCGTATGCGTGCACATCACGGAAGCTCCGTAGCATTCACTTGATCATAAGCCTTGTGCTCGGAAACTACTTAGCAAATTCTTTTATCTTAATCCAGGGAAAAAAAAAGTTTAAGTGGATGTTGAATAGATTAATTAGAAACAAAGATGTGCTTCGTTGCGACTTCTCTCAAACTGAACAGATGACAGAACCACCATATCGGCTCAGTGAAACAGGAGGCTACCATGCAGTGACCCAATGGAGGAGTTGATACTGCCATGACACGAGGGTAACAGACATAGAAAATTGAAAATTGAAAATCATCTTGAATAAGAGAGGAACCAAATCGAAATCAAAAATTTCAATTTGATTCGATTATTCAATTTTTTTATAATTTTTTTAAATTTTTAATTATCTATTTTTGATATAACATATTCAAATAATTATTGTAAATTTATTGTAAATTTATTATATTATATTTAATTAAATTCAGAATCTATTGAATTTGCTGATTGATAATTTCTTACATGAAAAATCAATAATTAATAAGTAATAATATATTAATAATTAATAAATAATAAATCAATAATAAACAAAATGTAACATATCAAAAACACATCATCTATAATATAAACAAACAAACAAACAATCAAGCATCGCAGCAAATTATATTAATAGATCAAATCTAAATATCTAATCATCCATTCATATAACCAACAAATTTTCCACATAATAAAGAATATAAATTTTAATTATAATTTTTATTTTCAAATTTTTTATTTTTAACTGAATCGAACCGAAAATCGAAATTCTTAAAAATAAAAATCAAAAATCGAATCAAACTATATTCGATTCGGTTTCGATTCGATTTTTTGATTCGGTTCGAGCTGATTTTCAGTCTGAAACTAAATTATGAACAACCCTACATATGACCACTAGCAATTTTGGAAGATGAATCTTAGAGTGCTTAGTTTCTTGAAAATTCCATGCCACCGCATCTACCATATCTCCAACATTTATGGAGCTCTTTCCTCCCATGTGTCTTCTACTAACCCTGCCAAAGAGACTTGCCATATCTCCAACATTTATGGAGCTCTTTCCTCCCATGTGTCTTCTACTAACCCTGCCAAAGAGACTTGCCGTAGTTATGCCTTTTTTTTTTTGGTACGAACGGTCACACCACTCTGATGTAAGAGCAATCTATAAAATTAAAGTACAAAAAGTTTCATAGGATTGACCAACATGTCTAACCCTATCTTCAAGCCCAATCTTCGGAGTACTCTGCCACATAAGATGCGATCCAATCTGCCCTATTGTTCCCCTCCCGATAAATATACCAGATTGACACCGTAGCAAAAAGATGAAAAATAATCCAAATATCACGGAGTGAATGGACTTCCAACTGTTTCGTATTGTCCCGAATCCAACCAATGACGGTAAAAAAAATCTCTCTGAATAAAAATTCTCTCTGTCCGCACCTGCTTGGTATAGATAATATCCATCCAGATAGCACGAAACTTAGCTCTCGAAATTGAAGGCTCAAAAAGATAAGAGCCTCCACTGCCAACAATCAGGCATTCGGGCTTCGGATGACAAAGCCTGCACCGCCTCTACCATTCCTGACATTGCCATCAAAATTTATCTTGACTAACCCCAAAAGAAAAGGCACCCAAAAAATAAAAATAACCCTCCAGGTTACTACAAGAGCAGCATAAAAATTTCAGAGATCAGGGGTGCCAAGGGATGGGCCAGTAGTGTCAAATTGACTATACTCTGCAGTCAAGCAGATGGCTCTCTCTAGCATCCGATAAGTAGGCACCACCTCACCTTCGAAGACCAAACTGTTTCTGAAAAGTCAGATCTGATAGACAATATAAGCCATCCGACCCCCCCAAGTAGAAGTCATCTTCTATTATTCTATTATTATAAATAAGTACACAAGTGAAAAAGAAGATTTATTCTATTATTATAAATAAATATCTGCTGAGGTTTTTTTCCCTGTGGGAATCAAGCCAGCCCATGCCAAAACTACTTTAGATATTTATGAATACATGCATAGTCCAAACTGTAATCCAATAATTTTGCTGGTTGTGCTGATTCAGATCGTAGATTCTATAAAATTTTCAGCTCAATCATCCAAATAGATCCTAAGTAGATAGAAAGTTCCAGCAATGAACAACCTCTAAGTAACTACTAACTTCATTCAAGTATCTTGCATTATTCCGCTCAAACAAAAAAAAAAAGCATCTTGCATTACAGTCTATATCCATCATTTATGAAGATACATAACCTCCAACCTCAAGATGGAGCTGTAAATAATCTCGATACAAAACAAACAAAGAAGTAACAACTACAAGAAAAAAATATCATTAACCAAATAAAATATTGGAATATAAATTAAGATTAAATTTCCTGATAGTTGCTACAGCTGAGAATTTATTGTCCAAGCAGTGAAAAAGGAGGCGCAGCATACCATGGAAGCAGTCGCAGCACAAAATTTTCTGCAACTGATTTCTTTTTCATTAATTATTAAAGTTGTGTCATGTAGTGAACATTCCTATCAGTAGCCCATCAACTTTGCAGGAAAAGAGATGTAAGGCGAGGCCTATAAAAGCTCAAACTCCATTAAAATGATTTAGCTCCTTTAATTGCATTTGTGCAACTTTCAGCTGTACTTGTCCATTCACTCAGGATTGAATTCACTTCCACTGGCAGCTCATCATGTGGGCAATGACCTGAAAGAACATCAACAGCATGAACAATGAATAAGGTGACAGGGAGCAAATATGATGCAATAAACATAGGACTCATGCATCCCTGCCAAGAACCATGAATATATATCTTGACCTCCAATGATTTTTCAGCTTTTTAAAGTCATATTTCAGTGTAGCACATCAGATGGGCGATCAACCATCTGCACCGGATCAAATGCATAACATGTACAAGAACTAAACAATAATAGCATTATATTTTACATCAGAAAGCCTGAATCAGTTACCTGCATCCAGTTCACTGACTGTGACCCTGATGCAATGCTCCCTGAGCATGGACAAGAATAACTTGGATTTGGAGAGTGGATCTTTCATACCCTGGTTTATCAAGAAAAAAAATTAGCTTTAGATGAAGCAATCATCATTAGCTGATCAATTGATCAACTGTGAGCTTCACTAAATTAAATCTTAGTAATGCACTTACTTGTACGACTAAGATTTTTCCACCAAAGGAGTCAAATAAATAATTTAGGGGAATTGACAGATCAAAATTTAATATACTCTCCAGAATTATAGGTACACCAGGATCGTATGACTGAGATACTTGTCAAGGAAGGTGTACAATATAACAGAATCACATATTTGACAAGTGCATATAATGCACTCCTAAGATTGAGAAAATTAAGCTCTTATGCTTTGTGTAGAATCTCTAATTCTGTATTATCACAAAATTATCAAAGAAAATAAGTGCATGGTTGGGTCTCTCTACACATGGTATGCTATGGTACTACAGTCAACAACATCCATCTCAACCAAAGAAAACACAAAAAGTACTCCATGACCAACAAGCCAGATTACATAAAGAAGATTTTGCAGAAAAGAATCCATTTGATTATTGAATTTACAGAAAAGAACCATTTTTTTTTTTTCTGAGGGAACAGCTAGATTTTGAATTTTACTGGACCATTATACCCCATCCTTTTTTATTACTTATAGGTATGGTTTTAAGTGTACATCAACTTGTATAACTGGTGCATCCACTAACAATTGTTTGCATTGACTAAAATAAACATGGGCCTTCATCCAAGGGCAGAGGCATGATGGTCCTGTAAAGTCCAAAATGGATTATATCTGTGAAATAAAGGGAACCCTTTGTTCAAATGTGAAAATAAAGTGAATTTTTTATTTTTCAAAAACCTTTCAATAGTTCCGGTTGGACCTTCCATTCTTTCTCCAACATAACCATGCTTCATATGCACAAAAATAAATTCATTTAGCATCACAGCATGGAGGAAATTTTCTTAAAAATGGATTTCCATTCCACAGTCTAGTTTTGAGATTGCAATAATGAAAATATGGAATTGATCTCTGTTAAAAGAAATGGACTAAATAAACTTTTGTCCAAATTCAGACAATAAAATAAGGCCATGTTTTCATACTTAGGAGGGCCTATTCTATAACAAAAACTAGTAGAAGCATGTAGCTGCAATCCATTTAAAGCTTATCCAAAAACCATTACCAACGTTACATGCATGGAGGTCATACTATTTTGTGTATGTAGTGTTTTACATTGTATCTTACTATCTTACTATGGGTTGTACCTGGTATTCTCACCATGACAGTAACTATGACCTTTTACATTTGTATGTTTTGACTATTTACAAAAGCCTCCACCAAGGTTCATGCTATAGCTTGTGTTACCTGGGCACTTGCATCCAGCTCAAAAAATTTGTCTCTGATACATACTGAGTCAGACACACTCAGACACCAAGATAGCGAGTTGAGTATTCAAATGATTTTTTGTGGCCTTAGATTGATCCAGAGTTGGAATATTCAAATGATAAATTAGACCCATCATGATGATGTTAAAAGTGGGCTATTGCTCTTTTTAGAGGATTTAGGTGCCAAGAAACTAATGTCACGTTTGTTTATATCCTTAAACTAATTTGCGAGTTTGCATGAGAAATATGCATACTGAAAGAGTTCAACAAATCATATTTTCTATCTTTTCATTTATCCTCATTTTAAATAAATATAATTTTTCATTTATAATATTTTTAAAAAATATATTTCAATTAACAATATTATTTTTCCTACATGTCTCCCAATGTCCTTTCCTTATCATACTGTGTTGGACAATTAGATGTGTCGGAATCCAACTTTCACATCCATGTGCATGCACCATAGGCTATGAAATCTAACCTTACCTCTCAAGTGAATTTAATCCTAAGCCCTTTGTGACATCATCCATGGATCATTGAGTAAATTGGGCAAGTCATCCGCATATCCAAATGGTTAGATGTGACAAGCATTTCCAAAACTCTACACCCAATATATAGTTAGCGGTTGTCATAAAAATCAAATAATTTGGCTGTAGACAGTCATAGGTGTGATACTACATCATCAAGAAATTACTTGTGGGGCTTAATTACATGCATTAAAAACATCTCAAATTAATAGGTGGATCACCAAGTAGAGGAATTTCTTTTGGAGAATTCTCCTGCCAACAAAGAATCCTAGTTTCATAAGTTTCTAGTGATTTTTCTTCATCCAATTACTTTCATGCTCAAGATGGAGATGTAGGTTTTCTTTCCACCTCTCTTATCCTATCTTTTTCTTGGATACGTTTTCATCTTTTGGGATGACCCATCTCACATACTGGCCTTTCATGCACAATCTATCCAAGATCAACCATGTTTTGCTAAAATCCAATATAACTTTGGCAGCCACTCCTTAGCCTCTCAAAACTCCTTTTTTGATTTCATGCTTTTCCTTCATTTGGCTGGGAACATTCCCTTTCCAGCTGACTGCTCTGCATTTCCAATTCTTTCACTTTTTGCAAGCTTTTCTTTTCCATAGTCAGATCTTCAATGGTTTCAAATTTCTACAATCTTGGCAACCAAGATTGTCATATAGCAGCTAGAGTAATTCAGTACAGTTTCTTCCTCCTAACAAGAAACTCTTGGTGTAACTATCGTTGCTCGAGCTTGAAGCTGCAATTTTCACGATTTGAGCATCTTGCACATATTGTGCTTCTGGATGGAGACAATTTCATGACTACCAGTGGCTGGCTATTTTAGTTTCTATCGCGGATTTAAGTATGGTTTGTACTAGTCTATATGTTAACCTAAGGAGTGATCTTGATGATTACACAACATTGGAGTATAAAAGGAAATTAATATCTTTGAAGCTTAGTTGAGAATGTTTTTGTAGGAAGCTAACACTTTTGGTAAACTTTGAAGTCACTTAGGATGATTTGGGACCTTAAAAATCAAGTTTGGAGATATATTTATTGAAAAAAGCCAACTTGAGAAAGGTGAGTTTACTCTTGCTTCAAACGAGTCGACTCTGGTACACAGGATTGGCATGCTCTGCGAGTTGACTCTTGGAACCTGCAAGTCGACTATCTTGTAAGAACAGAGAATTAATTTCTAGCACACCTTGCAACCGACTCATAGACTATGTAAGTCGACTCTTGGCCTTCATGAGTCAACTCTCGAGGTCTGCAACTTGACTTTTGAGCTTCTGACAGTCATAACAAACTGCTCAGCAGAAGTTACAAAACGTCCAGAATTTGTTAACAAAATTCTATACCAGCCCGAACCAATCGGTACATCCTATATCGAGCCAGACCGATAGGGAACCAGGACGGTTTGGTCGAAGAAAATAGTACACCAAAGGAGGGAGAGGGAAAGAGAAGAAAAAAAGAAAGAAAAACAGAGGAAAGGGAGGGAGAGCAAACACCATTGGAGTCCGACGGTAGCCCGCAGCGGCCGTCGGAGGGTCGCGGAAGCCTCCACAGCTCAACTGTCGCCCGATAGGACTTCTAAACGAATGAAAAAGAGAGAGAGGGGGAGCAATATACCGGAGGGAGGTGCAGCTGGCAAAGGGGCCGTCGGATTTTGTTGGATGGCCGCCATAGCCATCGAGCGGTGAAAACCACGCCGGCAGAGCTGTGGCCATGGAACAGGGGCGACAGTCCCTGTTCCTTCATCACATTTTTTTGGTGACAAATAGTGAAGCCAGCAATGGATTTGCTGCTTCATTTAGCCGGCAAACCCATTGCTGGCTTCACTTTTTGAATTTTCTTTTTAAAAAATCAAAAATAATGAAGTCGGCAATGGATTTAGTGAAGTCGGTAAATCAATTACTGGCTTTAAGTGAAATCGGCAAACCCATTGTTGGCTTCACATTTTTTCAGATTTTTAAAAAAAATATCCATAAAATAAGGGCATCGCCCTTGTTTCACGCCCGTGGAGCCGCACGAGTGGAGTGCACTGTCCGATGGCCATGATGGTTAGCCGGAGGCTATCCGACAACCTCTCCGATGGCTTCCCCTCCTTTTCTTTCTTCCCCCCTCTCTATTTCTTTCTCTGTCTTTTCCTCCTGGTTTGCTTCTTTTGCCTATGTCGGTTTGCGCCGATCTGATCCGGTATGGATCCATACCGACCCGTATCGCCAGTCGACTGGCATGGATTTCGATATCGAGTTCGCGAACCTTGTTTACAATGGCTAGATTCAATCTCCAACGGGTAAAAATGGCTAGTTTTCAATTCAAACAACATTAAAAGGCTAGAGAATTGTTTGAAAATGAAAGAGAACCCAAGTGAACAGTAAAGAAAGCCTATCTAAAGAAAAAGAAGCTTGTTCTCAGCTTTGAGTGCATTCAAGAGTGTTCATCAGCTCCACATTAGAAAGATCTTGATTTTGCGAAGGCAATCAAGCAGAGAAGTCTATGCATTAAGAGCAAAGCATCCAAGCATTCTTCAAGCAAGCATCAATGACTTCCATCAACTCACTAAGGAGCTTTTTCTATTATAAAATTCTTATTTTGTGAAATTTATTGTAACAAGTTTTAGAGGGTCAGAAACTTGGGGAAAGGCTTAATCCAAGCCTGAAAATTAGATTGTGAGCTTAGGGAGAGACTTGTAAAAATTATGGTTGGTGATCTCGAAAATCAACTAGATTTGATTGTGAGTCCGACTAAAACAATCGCACTGCAATCAGAGGATTATAGTAAAAATTCTCAAATGTAGCTTGAGGAGTGAACATAGATGCTTGGAGTATACCGAACCACTATAAAAATCTTTTTATTTGTGTGTGCGCCTACTTGTCTCTGATTGCATTCCTTTACTAACTTGCATTCACTGCATCTCACTTAATTTATTTGAAAAACCTGGACATATTGGTTTTAATTTTTGAAAACCCAATCCACCTCCCTTTTTGGGTTGTCTAGCTAGGCAACACTATACCAATCATAATGCATCATATTGGTAAGGTACCAAATACACATACACTACCACTATCGATTTGTGCCAACCTTGCCAAAATTAGGCAAGTGCAAGAGTGGGTATAGATACGAGTTTGGGAAAGCGGAGAGCTTGATCGAGCTTGGGTCTGATTAAGGATATGTCTGAAATTAATTTCGAGCTCAAATTTTGAGAACAAGATTGACATGTTTGTTACTTGATCAAGCCCCATTCCAGCACAATTTTGAATCAAAAGGAACATGAGCATAGCTGATCAGTTTGATAATGCAAATCTAGCTGAAATCTTATCAAGCTGAAATCAATTCAGGTTTTTATGAAGCAGGGTTTAAATTTGAATTAAGTTTTAGCCAAGCTTAAATAAACACTTAACAGATGCAAAGCAAATTTATAAAATTAATAATATTATATTATAAAAAGAAAATCTACAAAATTACTACCACTATTATGAAACTGGTTAGTACACCATAAAACACATGAATTTAACCTAGCCATCAACCAAAGCTTTTATATGGAAGTATATATTAAATATATACTACAACATACATGTATATAACATATTACTATATTATATAATATATACAAGCCTTATCAAGTGAGGCTGATTGAGCCAAGCTAATTTCAGGCTTGGTTTGAAGTTAATTTCAAGCCTGTGAACCAAATTCAGGCTTGCTCCAATTAAGTCAAATCGAGCTTGAGCTTCACCTATCAACTAGCAATCCTACAAATACTCCCTTCACTACTAGCCCATACCAACCTAAGCTGCCAAAAATTAAGACCAGGTACGATGGTGGCTATTAATGCATCTTCGGGAAAGTGAATATTTTAAAGCATTTGAAGGAAGCACTTAGGTAGAACTTTTCCGAGAGCCTTGGTGCAACAAGAACGTTGCCCCATTGTCACTTGGAGGTCATGGGCTCGAAACATAGAACCTGCATCTCTACACACGTGGATAAGGCTACGTACATCTGACCCTCCCAAACCCTGTAATGGCAAAGCCTCATGCACTAGGATACACTTTATTTAAATGAAGCACATAGGAAATTGGTGTTGATTCAAGTTTTACTCTTTAGAGTAATGGTTGGGCTATGGGATACTTGGAGGGTTGGAGGATTAACCAATCATAGGCAATCGTGGAACTGACAAGCATCACGCAAGCAAGGAACCAAACAAGTGAATAGAAAAAGTTAAAAGAAAGAAACCAAACAAGCAAATAGAAAAGTTAAAAGAAAGCATCCGACATTAAAATTTTTTTCAAGTATACTGATCTTGAGCCTACCTGAGCAAAGGCGGGTCTATAGAGATCAATCAGCGAGACGACTTCACAAATGGATATGTTAACCTAGGTAGAAGGTTCCTGCAACTGAGGTACAAATATGTGGGTAAATCACCTCACTAGTACTATGCAGGCGCCCAGTGAGGTATAATGTGCATATACAAAATCATGTTGTTTGAAAAGGTACTAGCATGGGCTCTAATACTAGTACTTCAACCTTCGACTTCTAATGCATCAATTTCAAGATTGCCAAACACAACCCTCTCTACCAATGTTTCCACATTTCTATTTAACTTGCTTGTTAAGAAGACTTATCTATTGTTCAGTTGATCGAAAACCTACCGTCACGCCTTTTTTGTACAAAAATTAAATGCTCTTCATAGCCATCAACCAACTCATTTAATGCTTCTACTTTTCTGACATGATCTTTCATGGTTATTGTCAGAGTTCGGCCTTCTAATTAGATACCACTTACTACGATGCCGAGAAGCAACAACAATTATTCAATGCTTCTGTCATCACCACTACCCACTTTAAAACTCTCAAGATGTTACTAGCTTAGTTGAAGCCCTCATATGTGCAATCATTATTATGACAAGCAATCCTACTATGCATATCTCAAGCAACTCTAAGCCCTACATGCTTGAGGTTCTGCCCTTTTTCTCATAACATGTCCTGGCTATTGCCACTTCAAGTCTATATCCTATTGGATGGTTGCTCCGTCCTTGCCAACAAACTGTCGACCCATAAATGGATGTTTTCTGTTTTATCTTTCATATTCCTGGATTCTTCAAATATATTTTCATTGGCCAATTAAAGGATTGCCATTGCATAATCTCATTTTGGTTCTACTCAACTCTACAAAAGACAGTAATGATGAATGATTGGAAGTGGGCATAGATGAAATAGCTCTACAAACAGATTATTGAAAAGGCACACTACAATCATCCAATTCGGTTCAGCATATAGAAAAGGCCAATTGCCCTCTTTTGTTGCTGAGAAGGGGAAAGAAAGAGAGAGGGTGGAAGAGAAAGAGGACCAACAATGGTATTGTTCTCTATAGACCAATTATGGTTCCAGGAACCGTTACCGAGGCCTACACTGATTTCTAATCGGTACCATACCGTACCGATAATAAAAATTCAAAAAAAATCCCACCCAACAATCAAAAAAAAAGAAAGAAAATCAAACCAAACCGGTATCGTACCACATCATACCAGATCAAACAACCATGTATTGGGCAGTTCGGGCCGATACCATACCGAACCAACCGATTCGATCCGGTTCAGGCTATTTTTCAAAAAATCGACCTGAATCGAATCGATTTCCCACCTTTATGGTACGATACGGGGTGTACCTATTAGATGTATGCCCTAGAAGCCAATCTTGACTGATGCATACCTTTCTCTAGAATCTATTTTTGTATTTATCAGATAATTTTTTATTACCAATCATGTATGTATCCATGATTCGTCTTAGAAATTAACAAAGATGATTTTGTATATTCTCAAGGTGTTAAGAATTTGAGACATACATCATTAGTGGTTAATTTCTAAATGCTCCAGATCATAGGATCGTGACGAAAGACAATGATCCATCCATTTAGATCGGTACATGGATCACCTTCCTTCTGGGCAGATGAGTCTCGAGTTTGCAGTGTAGGAACACTTGGATAAGGGTGCAGGTGGTTGTTAGAGAACAACTTGTACTGAGCGTGACCAACACGAGAAACCACTTGGATGTCTATTCACTCGTTAGTGATTTTCTTGATGCTGCAGTGGTGTAACTGGTCCTTTGACCTGTAGGGTATTGACTATTTGCAGTGAGGCTACTTAGTTTGACTGCACATTCCCTTGGTCCCTAGCCATTCGGATCCTTACTGTGTATGTTGGATATTATAGGTTCAAATTCGCTGTTTGGAATAGGATGCACCTAAATGGAATCTATCGATCTTGATAGAAAAATAGTAGTCCTATGCAATTCACGAGACCGAGTTCAGAAAGTCTCTAACCAAAACAAATGTGAAAGTTGAAAAAAAAATTTCACAAAATTCACAGATGAACTCGACTCGAGCCAATTTAGCGTATGACTGATGATGGAATTTGACGAGTTCTCCATCACCCCCACCTAGTCGGGACTCACGATAGAGAGACTATCACACGATAACTGCACCTAGAGGTTTATTTTTTTATTCTGCTGGGTTGCCACTACATGCTGCTAGATGTCATTGATGGATCATGAGAACTCTCTAGGATCATTTTTGGATCAACGATCATTGTTGGAGTTGGAATCATTCCAATCCATCGAAAGGAGTTTCGATGATACTGTGATGGAGATCACGGTATGTCTCACTATCAGACAGAATAAAATCTGAGGGGTCACACACAAAAGAAGCATGACCTGATCAACGGCTTGGATCATATTCGAATTACCAATTGGATTGATGGTTTGAATTTTGAAAATTACTAACTTGTAATTATTACAAATTTAGTAACTACTAATTGTTAGCACAGGAACTTAATTGCAAATGTTGTAATTTAATTGGGACCGATAAATTATGGATCAAATCCTAATTAATTTAAATTTGATTTAATTTAATTGGGCTTGATTTAATTTAATGCTAATTGCATTCAATTATCCAAATCAGATTTGGATTTCGATCCTGATTGGATCAAGTTTGATAATCTTTCGAATTCGATTCGAGCTCGATTTGGATCCAGTTTGAACCAGATTGAACCTAACCCTTTGAGCCCAGGTTTCCTGAGCTTCTCTCTCCATTTGGCCAACCAAAAAGAGGATGGGACGGTGACTTTTCTCGTTGGTTTTTTCGCATGCGCGTGGGATGTTTGGGAGGTAGTTACCTAGTTTCTTGATGTTTCTTGATTAATTAGGCCACTTATTTAGATAGGGATAAAGCCTAACTAATTCTTATTTGATTTTGGCATGGAACATCAGGAATTTTGTATGAAAATAATAAAAGTGGGCGTGAAGAGCAGACGGGATTTGTGTGCGTGCGCTAGGGAAGTTAGTGTAACTTCCTGCCGCCCCTTGTTTTCTCTTCCTCAACGCCTTCTTCCTTCTTGTTCCCTTGCCTACTTCCACCTCCAGATAGAGATCTGAGAGAGAGGCTTTAGAAAGAGAAAGAAAATCAAGAAGGTTTCTTGATTTTTCTTAGTGATCTAGAAGAATCCCTACGATTCAGCACAAAAGATTTATGCAAGGACCTGTTCAATTATTTCTAATAGCAATGGAACAAAATCCAAAACTAAGTGAGACCTGCAAGGTGCTAGCACACCGATGGTCTCAATGCTCCAATCAGGCATCTCCGTATGGATACCAGCAGAGGCCAGACGCTTGTGCAACTACGACTCGAATCCTGGACATCCGCAGGATCCGAAGGTATGGAGATCAGATTTTCGATTTACTTTACTAACCTTCTGTTTTGATTTTAGATTTCAGATTCATGGTGACATGTTCGTATCACGATCCTAAATATGGTTTTCAGATCCGATCTGGTATGTGATTTAAATTAAAAGAGTTTTAATTTTTTTTATTTTTGTTGCATAAATTCTGATTTATCAAAATTTTTAAACTACACATACGAAACCACCACTTTCTAACAGTGGTATCTGAGCGAGGTTCTAATACAAACACGAAACCACTCAGATCTGATTTCTGATTTAAATCTGAAAGTTAGGATTAGTTAATTTTAATCTGGGGCTAAGATAAGGTTGTCCTGGTAGAGGGTTAACCCTCTATACTGAAAGGGTTGTCCTAGCCCTACATAGATAGATTTTAAAAATTATTTTCGAAACAAAAAAATCCAAAAGTTTAGATCTGAAAATTGATATATCTGATATGTCATGATTAGTTTAGATCTAAAATTAAAATAATTTAGGTTTGCATCGGACTAATATAAAGCTAGACTAGTACGATGCGAACCAATTTTTAAAAATTATTTTCAAATTATTTTAATTTTAGATCTGATATGCATGTAATATGATTACAAGATTATTTCGGATCTGAAATTGTTTTAGATCTGAAATAAATCATGAGTGGTTCAGATCTGAAATTAGTTTCAAATCTGAATACGTTAATTAGGATTTAATTTGGATCTAGTATGGTTGCTGAAATTATTTCATATATGCGATATATGATTGCATGCATAGATCTGAATTATAATTCATATGTATGATATGTGAAAGATAATTAGATCTGAAATTTAGTCTCTACATATGTGATATGTTAGATTAGATCTCTTAGTAGCTTAGTATTCGGATTGGGATAATCACCATAGCCATCCAGTCATAAAAGGAAGAAGGGATTAAAGTCCCTTTCTTGCCCATTCGATGAGTTCTCTTATGACGTGTAGGAGTGCCGCTTGTGATGTTTTCTATGAAGATGAACAGTAAATGAAAAATTATATGTAATATATATTTTAGATTTAGATCTATTTATGCCTGTATTAAGACATGCATTTTAAATCAAAAATAATATATTTGATATACAGTTTTTGACACATGATCTGAAACTTAATTTTTGCAAAACCCTAGATCCAAAACTCTAGGTTCTGTTTGCATGAAACTCTGAAATTGTGGCTAGCATACCTATGGAGTCGACTCGATTCTTGTTCGGGTCGACTCAAGTGCTTGGCGAGTTGACTTGTTTTTGTTGGAGTCGACTCGAGATTCTAGCAGGTCGGCTTGTTTGCGGACGAGCCGACTCAATTTTGTGGGCCGTGGTCTACAAGTTTCGGTTTGTAACAGGTGAGCCGATACAGTCTCAATGTTGAGCTAACTCACTGTGACGAGTCGACTCAAGTTCCAAGGCAAGTCGACTCAATTCTGCAGACAACCAAATTGTATGAGACACAATCTAAATTAGTTTAGATTAAAAATTATTTTGACATCTGAACTCAAAACCCATGTTCATAATGCACTTAACTGAGAATTAAGAATTGAAATTAAAAGATCTAAAATTATGAATTTAAGATCCAAAATTTCAATGCATAAAACATGAACTTGGGGTATGAGTTGAACAAATTAGATCTAAAGACTAAACTACAACTAAGATCATTGATTAGATAAGACTAGAACCTTTTTTGATTTTGAGCAATTGATCGAACTTAATCAAAAATTGGTTGGAATTAGGTCAAAGGGGCTCAAAATTGAGTTTAGTTGTAGTTGGTCAAATTGATTCACATATAATGTGAATTAATTAAATCAAAACCGAATTTGGCTGAGTGGTCCGAACCTGAGTAACTAGGCTGACCTATTAGATTCTAATAGACCAATTGGTGTCTTAAGTTTGACAGCTCGATCGATGGTTTTTAGTTGAGAGCATGCTTACCTGACCATTTCAATTGTGTCTAAGGCAAGCATCAACCGACCCTCCTACTAATCTCACTTATCTGGCCAATTTGGTCAATTAAGAATTGAACAAGGTTGCTTGGTCATTTGCATTCGCCCATGCTGATTAGGTTGGTCAAACATGAGATGTGCTGATCTAAACCAAATTAGTCATCTACATCAGATGTATGTGACTATTAGAAGAGACCTGAACCTAAATCTCCTTACTAAATATTAAGTCTACCGATCTTCCATCATTGTAGAGATGCGGGTGCCTTTTTCTGACGTTGATCATTCTTGACTGATGACAGTGGTTCGATTGCATCAGAAAAGCACCACCACTCTATTGGCATTAGATGCCCTGGGGTAAAGATGGGGTTGGGCCCAATAATTGTTAGGTGAGGGGCCCAACGACGGCTTTGCGTCCGCTGGTGAATGATAGGTCGGGCTTACCTAAGGAGTATGGTCAATAACTGTTAGATGAGCCCACATGACTTAGAGATCAAGTCGCTGCAACATGCTTAGAGAAACATCTGAACAAAGTTATCCACGCATTGGTGTACGTTTCATCAATAACTATTGGATGAGGTACCGTACATCGGTAGAACCGCAGCACCCACTAGAAGCCCAATTATCATATTAGGGTTTCCATTTCTCCATCCGAATGTGAGAGACTCAAAAAATTAGTGAGAGCCTCTATTTGTTTTTAAAATCCCTAGAACAAACATTTACAAGTACAATCATCTAATTAAATCTTACTCTTTGCTATTTATAGTGTCAGCTTCCAACCATTTAGCTCGAATCTTAGATATCAACCACTTAGCTGAAACCAATTATATATTCTGGCTTAGAAACCTAAGAATCATTCTTAAATTTTGGAATATTAAGCCATGTTCTTGACCAGGTTATCCCAATGTCATTAGCTTATCCAAACCATAGTCAACAAGCTATACTTAACAAATGGCTGGACAATGACAATTAGGTTAAGTGCTATAAACTGGAGTCCATGCTTGATGAGCTCCAATGTGTGCATAAGGACATGTAGACTGCCAATGACATGCTAACTCATCTGCAATAGTTGTGAGTTGATCAGAGTCACATAGCGCATGAGATGTGTGATGGGCAATTTGTCCATGATCACTGTTTGACAATGATTAAGGACATTGAGTTTAAGAAGCTTGACATGACCATGCACAAGGAATTGCTAATAGATTTGATCCTGCAATCCCTGATTCATATGGGTAGTTTGTGAAACTATTATATAAAGAAATATTATAGCACCTTAACTGAATTGACCAATATGTTGGTAACTAAGGGACCTTGAAAAGTTCAGAGGTACATGTCTAGAAAACCTGAAGAAACATGGACATCTTTTGAAAGGTATGTCGAAATTGCTCAAAACTAATCTTACAATTTTCTCTTCTCCCAGCTGAGTATTAGACTCTAGTACATATTACGCACTTCTGTATAGGGTCTAAGGAAGAGTGCTGAAGGAAGGTAAGGTACTCTTTTGAGTCAGCAATGGTGCAAGAGTTGACTTTAGCCATAGGCACTTAACCTCTGCGACTACCGTTTTGGATTTAGTTCTTAGAGACAGTCTCTATCATTTGCATGGCGAGGCATCTGTGAACATATTTGAGCAAACAATGAATACCATTGGATCTAAGAGATCCAAAAATCAAATAAACCTGAAGTATATAGGTGGTTCCTTAGGCTAAGTCATATTGGAGAAGTGATTTACTGACTAGAGAAAAAATGAGCCTTAGGGCTCGTTGACTATTGAGTCATATCTAGTCTGTGAATCATCTCTTTGAGGGCGAGGCATCTATGAACATATTTGAGCAAACAGTGAATACCATTGGATTTAAGAGATCCAAAAATCAAATAAACCTGAAGTATATAGGTGGTTCCTTAGGCTAAGTCATATTGGAGAAGTGATTTACTGACTGGAGAAAAAATGGGCCTTAGGGCTCGTTGACTGTTGAGTCATATCTAGTCTGTGAATCATCTCTTTGAGGATTAATGACCAAGCGGCTAATATGGGACAAAGGGATAAGAATGCTGAGATACTTGTTCTAATACACATTTGATGTGTACAGCCCATTTGATGAGCCAAATAAAGTTATCTCACTTCATTACCTTTGAAAGGTTCAAAGAAATCAAATGTGAAGTAAACAAGTAAACCAAAAAAAATCTTAAGGTACTTTGATCCGATCGAGAATGCAATACCAAATAAGAAATTTCACGGTTATCTCAAGAAAATGACATAATTTTATGATGGAATCCTTGTACACCTCAGCTCAACGGGGCATCTGTGAGAAATGGCCTATATAAGATATGGTCCGGACCATCATGAACATCACTGATTTAACTTTTGTTTCTTTAGGGACAAACTTTAATTTTTGAAATTTAAATTAGGTTCCCTCTAAAGTTGGTTCTATCACACTGCATGAGATATGGCATGGCATACAAGTTAGAGGATAGGTCTATGAGAGCTCGTTTCATGGGCATCATAAACAGTTTGGGATATACTTTTTCTTCCTAATGGTTCACAATGTGATTGTGGGCAATCATGTTGTTTTCTTGGAAACAGTGGGAGGACAAACTCGAAGAGTCTCTGAAGAGCAATGAGCCATAGGATCTGTAGAACCTATTCATGATGAGCCAATTCTTGTAGTACCTCCACTTCGTAGATCTAGTAGGATGTCCCATCCTTCTGAAAGGTACTTGCTATTTTTACAGAGGATTCAGAGAAAATATTTCTCATGGGAGATTGAGAAAATAGAAATGATCCCAAAACCTACAATAAGACGATGTTGGACATCGACCCTGAGAGATGGATGTGTATATAACCCTCCTAAATGGATATCTTGGGAAGATATCTATATAGAGCGCTTTTAGATTACACTTCTAATGATAGAGATCATATTGTAAGGATCCATTTATTGATTTATGTAAGTATCTCGGAGTTAGAATAATCATTTCGATGATGTGATCAAATTATTTGATTTCATCAAAAATGAGGAATCATATGTTTGCATGAAGGTCAGTGGGAGTGTCCCATGCTAACATCGATTAAGATGTGGTTGCATATAGAATTTTCTCATCAAAGACCTAGTGCAAGCATCCTGTATTCTGGGAATAAAGGTCTATAGAGATAGATCTAAAAGGATGTTTAAATTTTCACAGATAAATACATAAAAGAGGTGCTGAAAGGGTTCCGTATAGAAACCTTCCAGAAGGGTTTGCTATCCTCTTGGGCATAAGTGTATGCCATGCTATGTACTCAACTTGGTATATCATGCTATGAGAGAACGAGCAGATATTTATCGAATCCAGGCTGGGAGCATTGGATTATTGTGAAAACATCACTAAGTATTTGAGAAGAACTAAAGGATTATTCCTGATTTTGGAAAAAGGGTTAGAGCTAAGAGTAAGAGACTAAGAGGATACACTGATGCTGATGATAGAGCATCTACATCAATATGTATTCTTGAACTATGTTGGTTCGATATGTTAGAAGGGTTCCAAGCAACCGACCAGAAAACTGAGTATGTTGTAGATGTGTAGGATGCATTTTGGTTCTTATGATAGTTGCGGAACTGGATGTCATGCCATTGGATGTCATGACACTGTACTGCAAAGATAATGGCCCACAACCCTCACTAAGGAACTAAGGTCTCACCGAAAGTCCAAACACAGAGTAGAGATATACATGATTATCTCGAGTAGAAATATATAGAGATACAGAGAGTAAACTCCACATAGAATGTGATAGGCCCAACTTACTTAGCCAGCTAAAGATCGAAGCCTGTCTTCAGAAGATAAGACTCAGGTACATGGCAAATTGGCTTTAGTGCAAGTGGAAGTTTGTTAGATATATGTCCTAAAAGCTAATCTTGACTGACGCATATATTTTTCTAGGACATATTTTTGTACTTGTCGGATAATTTTTTATTACCAATCATGTTGTATGTGTCCATGATTTATCCTAGAAATTAACAAAGATAATTTTGTATATTCTCAAGATGTTGAGAATTTGAAACATACATCATTAGTGGTTAATTTTTAAATGCTCCCGATCATATGATCGTCACGGAGGATAGTGATCAATCCATTTAGATTGATACACGGATCACCTTCCTTCTGGACAGATGAGTCTCGAGTCTGTGGTGTAGAGACACTCGGGTGAGAGTGCTAGTTGTTAGAGAACAACTTGCACTGAGCGTGATCAACACAAGAAACCACTTGGATGTCTACTCATTGGTCAGCAGTTTTCTCGATGCTGTAGTGGTGTGACTGTCCTTTGACCTGTGGTGTGTTGGCTATTTACAGCGAAGCTACTTAGTTTGACTGCACGTTCCTTTGGTCCCTAGCCATTCGGATCCTTGCTGTATATGCTGGCTATTATAGGGTTCAGGTTCGTTGTTTAGAGTAGAATGTAACTAGATAGAATCTATCGATCTTGATAGAAAAGTAGTCTTATGCGATTCACAAGATTGAGTTTAAAGTCTCTGACCAGAGCAAGTGTGAATTCTGGACAAGAGTTTTCATAGGATTTACAAATGAACTTGAGTCGAACCAATCTAGCATATGACTGATGATAGAATTTGACGAGTTCTTCATGACCTCCATCTAGTCAGAACTCACAATAGAGGGACTGTATCACACGATAACTGTACCTAAAGATTCATTCTTCTATTCTACTGAGTTGCCACTGCATGCTACTAGACGTTACTGGTGGATCGTGAGAACTTCCTAGGATCGTTTTCGGATCAACGATCATTGTTGGAATGAGTTAGAATCATTCTAACCCATCGAAAGGAGCTTCGATGATACTGTGATGGAGATCACGGTATGTCTCACTACCAGATAGAATAGAATCTGAGGGATCACACACAAAAGGAGCATGACCTGATCAACGGCTTGGATCACATTCGAATTATCAATTGAATTGATGGTTTGAATTTTGGAAACTACTAACTTGTAAGTGTTACAGATTTAGTAACTACTAATTGTTAGCACAGAAACTTAATTGTAAATGTTGTAATCTATTGAGACCAATTAAATTATGGATCAAGTCCTAATTAATTTAAATGTGATTTAATTTAATTAGACTTGATTTAATTTAATGCTAATTGGATTCAATTATCCAAATCAGATTTGGATTTCAATCCTAATTAGATCAGATTTGACAGCCTTTCGAATTCGATTCGATTCGATTCGGGCTCGATTTGAACTCGATTTAGATCCAGTTTGAACCAGATTGAACCTAACCCTTTGAGCTCAGGATCCCTAAGCTTCTCTCTCCATTTGGTCAACCAAAAAGAGGATGGGGCGGAGATTTTTCTCGTTGGTTTTTTCGCATGCGCACATGGGATGTTTGGGAAGAGGTAGTTACCTTGTTTCTTGATGTTTCTTGATTAGTTAGGACACCTATTTAGATAGGGATAAAGCCTAACTAATTCTTATCTGATTTTGGCATGGAACATCAGGAATTTTGCATGAAAAAAATAAAAGTGGGCGTGAAGAGCGGACGGGATTTGTGTGCGTGCACTAGGGAAGTTAGTGTAACTTCCTGCCGCCCCTTGTTTTCTCCTCAACATCTTCTTCCTCCTTGTTCCCATTGTCTACTTCCACCTCCAGATAGAGATCTAAGAGAGACTTTAGAGAGACAAAGAAAATCAAGAAGGGTTCTTGATTTTTCTTGGTGATTTTGAAGAATCCCTACGATTCAGCATAAAGGGTTTGTATAAGGCCCTGTTCAATTGTTTCTAATAGTAATGGGGCAAGATCCAAAGCTGTGGAGCGAGACTTGCAAGGTGCTAGCACATCGGTGATCTCAATGCTTCAATTAGACATCTTCGTGTGGATACCAACAGAGGTCGGATGCTTGCGCAGCTACAACTCAAACCTTGGGTATCTGCAGGATTCGAAGGTATGGAGATCAAATCTTCGGATTTACTTTACTAACCTTCTATTTTGATTTTAGATTTCGGATTCATGGTGATATGTTCGTATCAAGATCCTAAGCATGGTTTTCAGATCCGATCTAGTACGTGATTTAAATTAAAAGAGTTTTGATTTATTTTATTTTCATTATATAAATTCTGATTTATCAAAATTTTTAAACTACACGTACGAAACCACCGCTTTCTAACAGTACCGACCGATTTAGACCGGTATGGAATACCATGATCCTCTATTTCAAAATATTTTTTTTAAAAAAAATTGAATTGAAGTCGACAAACCATCTGCCAACTTCAATTTAAAATTTTAAAAATAAAAAAGGATTTGAAACAAAGGAATGCGATTGCGATCCTCTACTAAGGTCGCAACCAATTTCTTTCGCCCCCTTCGCCATTCAGAACCCTAAACAAGAACATCCCCAGCCAATTGACAACAACGCAATGCAACCTAGGTAAGTCACTCTCTCTATCCCCTTCTCTAGATACAAGCCTCCCTCCCTCTCTCATCCTCTCTTAACCTCTTCTTCTCCCTCTGCCCCTCCCTCTTTGGTACTCTTGTTTTGGTATGCTCTAGAATAGCACGGTATAGAACCATACCATACCGAACCAGTTGTTGACTGCTACACCCTTTGATACTAGTTCAGCGAACAATTTATGTTTCCCTTATTTTTGCTACAATATCATCATGACCTCATAATATATGGCATCATAGGTTTAGTCATATCTAGAATTTTAAACCAAGAGTTGGAATACTAAGGTACAGGAGCATGCCCACTTGGGGTGGTACAAGATGCATCATATCGAGGATTGTGCTGACAAATGGTATGGATAGATATGCATAAAGAGCGGTATGCATACCCTTGATCAGCCATTTTTGGATTATTTTCAGATTTACACAATTTTTGTGGAAGTTATGGGGTTCAACACAACCTTAAATATCATTGATTTTGATCATAGAGTCATGCCCTCTTCATGAATCTGACGACCAAGTGATACTGAATCCTTATTCAACAATTTCCATGTGATTATCTGGAAATAAGATTCCACTTGGATTTTTGAAATAAAGGAAAAAAGAGGACATAATATAAACCTACTCTGAATAATTTCCGAAAACCCAAAATCAAACACTGAGCTTAGGTCCTACAAGCCAAATCTCCCTATGTAGTGTTTTCTTCTCCCAACTTCATTCCAACGTTTAATTGCAAAAACGTTGTTTTAGCCATCCCAAGTAATACAAGGTAATATGCTTGGTTCAAGACTAGCTAGATGTGTATCAACCTTTAATTGCCCTCAACCGCTTTGATCTAGGCCGGTTCTAGCAATTAAGGCAATATTTGCCAAAGTGATGCCCTTTTGTATTGCCAAAGGGTTGGGTATAGTGTGTATCTATTGGCATAGACCAAGGCTTAACAGACCCGAACCAGGTGGTTCAGGCCGCACCAAATGAAATAGGTCAAGAATCGGAATGGCTCAAGCAATTGGTCAATTCAACTCCTTTAAAGCCTCCTAAGCACCCCTCCCCGATTCCCTCCTCTCCCCCCACCTGCTCCAATGCACTCCAAGGTCTTCTCTCTCCCTCTCCCTCTGTTTTCCTAGCAAATGCTCCCCCTTCATCTCTATGACCCCTTCATCTCCTACCATGCTATCGCCCCCTCCAACCTTCCCTCGCCCACCTCGCCTTCCACACCACCTCCACCCACCCCTCCACCTTCACGTTCACCACTAAGATGGGGATTAGCCTTGGTGCCCAATAAGGCCCATTGCCTCTCTCCCTCTCGCACACTCCCTCCATCCCTCTCTCTCCCCCTCCCTCCCCTTTTCTTTCTTCCTTCCTCTACTTCTCCCTCTCCCCCTCCCTTTTGTTATGCCCTACCATGGTACCGCACAAACCTGTACCATACCAAACTAATTGTCAGCTAGCACGACCTTGGGTACCAGTTTGTCGAACCTTGGTACAAACAATACAAAACTGTATTTCAAACCTCAAGGTGTATCATTGCAATACTAATAAAACCTTCAGTAGTGTATTTTCATTTGGTTAATTAAAAATATTATAAAAGAAGAATCAATGGCTGTTGTGCCAACTCATGCCAGGTAACAACATCAACATGGCATAGTTGCTCACTAGCACAAACAAGCACGGGCCATCACTTGCAATCTTAATTACAGAATATAGTAATTTTTAATTACAGAATATATAAAATCATTTTAAGAAGAATTATCAAGGGCTTACTAATGAAAGTCTACCCCATTAAAATAATAGTTAATGGCTACATCTACAATTAAATTTTAAGTTGAAACAATGGTCCCATAAATTAAGGATCAGGCACCTATAAGCCGCATTCATTACCTGATTCCTTGCAAATAGACAAAGTTATGAAATACAATTGGCAAAGTATCAGATTGTATTCCAACAATGCAGCAGATAGCCCTTTGGTTATTAATTTGGAGATAATACTTGTCTGCCAAAAGTAATATTGAGGATACAGCTCTAAGTATATCACCAATGAGCCCATCATCAGCCCTCTCTGCATTCTGCACAAAGCAATGAGAAAACACAACACCTACCAGTCAATGGGGTCAAGATGTGTAATAAAGACGTTAAAGGAGGGAACTTTTTAGGTTCATATACAGTTGGATAACACTTCTTGAGAATGCTTCCAGCTCTTAACCTAAGGTACAGCAACAGGAGGCGTGCCTGCAACCATGCAAGCCCTGATGTTTGTCCTTCCTGAAAATGTCAGAAACAAAGAATTTTAGTTGATGATTCCTATTTTCATGAGATCAAGAGATTTAAGGTCAAATTTCTCATAATGAAATGTAAAAAGGACGGGAAAATTTTCATCAAGCATTATCTTTCTTTCCTGTATATGACATAATAACACTATATTAAGGCAAAAAAAAAACAAAATATATGCAGTGTGAGATTAATCCTAAAGCCAATATGTGAAATGCACAATACCATCGTAGTCCTTGTGATGGTGTTTCTCATTTCATGAGAAAAGCCAATAACAAATGGTTGAAACTGTTCCAAATAATATTTCAAGCCTCTACTGTGCTCAATAGTGCAAATTGCCTGCATAACCTTCTCATACCTTACGATGAAGATGGGCTTTGTAGAACCTATTTCAACCAGCATGGTGATATCGAATTATTCAACAAAGAAACAATTCATATAGCAATACTTCTATTTTGTGGGATAAACTTCTAGGAGATCAACAACTAGCAAATTAAATAAAAAATATCTGAGCATTTATAAGAACATCCCTTTCCTTCGATGGCATATTCCTGAAGAATCTATCACCAAACTTAGATTAAACCTTCCTTGGGTTGGTGAATTTGAAGGTTGTAACTATAACATAACAGTCAACTTCTAGTTGAAGGTGCCTACCCCCACACCTTGCAAATTAGTCTACGGTGTTTCTGTTGATCTGTACCATTGGCATGGACCAATATATAGCCATACAGTCCCATAACAGCTCCATTGGTATGCCCTTTTCTTTATCTCTTTTTTTTTTTTTTGAATGGGGCGGGGGGGGGGGGGGTTGGGGTGGGGGTGAGGGTTGAGAATGTTTTCACATCTTTTGAAGTGTGTTTGAAGTTTGTGATCTTCACTTTCTAAAACCGAAGACTCAATCTTCAAATAAAGCTTGCTACTGATGCAAATCATCATTGTATAATGGATTTCCACAGAAATTTCTGTAATAGCCTTCAAAGAAGAAAATTCAAGCTATTGCTTTATCTAAGTGCCAGTTGGTATGAAATAATTACTATAGTGAAGGGCGTACATGATGAGTGCTCATTGGTCTATAAAACAATCCCTTTACTCTGTAGTTTGGGCCATGAGTCAGAGTTAATATTGAAAACAAATTCAAAGAGTTCTACATGTCCATTGAGAGAAAAGAGGAACATAGGAGTGAAATTGCAAACAAGAAAGGCAAACAGATTTGGTTGTGAGTATATGATCTAGTTGCCCATAGGGTTGCCATCATTGCTTGCTATTGGACTGCAAAAATGGAGCCAGAGAGAGTTGATAGGCTTTTTCTTTCCTTTCTCTTTAGGGTCCAGAAAAAATATTTGAAGAGATGAAAAAGATGAAAGGCTAGTGGCAGGGGAAGGGAAGGAAGAAGGAAATATGTGATTCAATAGGTTAAAGCCCACATCTGTTGCAGTTTTAAGCTGCAGCTTTGCCATTCATCCATATAAGTCAATTACTTTCATAACCATTCAAAAACATATAAATTTTATTGTATAATTCAAACAGAACATTAAAAAAAAATGTTTTTTTAATATTCACCAAATTCAGATATAATATGTAGTATATGTATCTTGATTAACTATGCATTTGAAGAAACATGAGAAAGAAATAGGGTCTGTATATTATTTAAAAAGTCCAAATAAAAGAGATGCTAGTCCTTCACCATCATCTTGGGAGTCAACGAAAAAAATGGAAAAAAAAAAAGCATCAAAGCAAGTCATTTCAAGCTTAAATCTAATATACATTGGAAAAAAGGGGCAATCAAGATCTTAAGAAAAAAATCACTCCCAAGTTGCAAGAAAGGGAAAGCTGCCTTATTATCTCTAGTTATGATTCATCAATGACAACCAATCTATGCTCATCATTGCTGTCTTTCGAAAAAGAGATGTTTTCATGGATTTGGAAGAGGCAATCCTTGAACATACCACAAATCATTCGTATCCGGGTCAAGGTACGTGATCTCGGTACCAGGCCCTATATCAGTGCCACTCTATTACTATGTCGGTATGCCCAATACGGAGGCCAACTTGATGTATCGATACTCAATATGCCCACCCGTACCATATACCTAAACCAAATCGGTACTGTACACTATGCTCCATACCACTTGGTTCGGTGTGGCATGTGCTATGGGTAGAAAATCTCTGGTGCCCGAATCGAAGACACTAGCAAACCTTGGTCGCGATTAACCCAAGGGTCGGCCACTAACCCCTATTTCCAATAACCACCATGCTTCAACCGTCAATCTCTGCTTCGGCCAACCTCTGCTTTGATCGCCATACTCGAAAAGGTTGACGGGGGACACTCACATACTCCTTTTAAATCACGCAATTACTGCAAGGAGCTAGCCATGGGCTGAATAAGGCAACCATAACTGCCAAATTCTGAAAAATTAGATCGAAAATCTCAAAATGATGCATTCGAAGGAGTCGGGATGGCCTCGTACAACACTTCCCTCTTATGGCTCTCACCTTAATCTATAAATAGAGGTAACCAGAGGACCTCCAAGATATGCAATCTCTCTCGTGCACTCTTTCCCATCTATTCTGTAAATTTCTGACTTGAGTGTCGAAGGGTTCCTATGGGAGCGAACCCCGACCATAAACTTGTTTTGCAGGTCCAATCGCCATCACCTTGCCAATCGCTATCCAACACCCACCAATCCAACCCAAGCCGAAAATCTGTAGCAACATATTGGTGCTAGAGGAAGAGCCAAGCCCACTTTCAAAGAGTATGAGATCTGCAACAATGCCATCGCGAAGAACATCCTCACGATGCTCCAATGCCAGTGGGTCGGCCGATCGAAAATCATGGCCCGAGTCAATAGCCGGAAATGCCTCCACAACCCTCCCAATCGGCTACGGTGGTAAATCAGGACTAGTTCAACATGCTGGCCGCCCAGGTACAGGCATTGGCTGTAGCGGTCAACACCATGCAACCACCATGTTGTCGACCCCAGGGATTGATTTTGATGGATAATAAAATGTTTGAGTATATAATAGAACTAATGAATTTATCAAGTTAATGTTTCAAAAGAATTCTAAAGTATTAAAAGAATGGCACTAAATACAGAAATGAAACTCAAATAAGAAACTTTTGGAAGCCTACATGCTGTAAGACCATAGAAATCAAGATGGAAGAGGCTCTCAAAAGTTGAAATCAAAAAGGCCACTCATGCAAAAAAATATTTAGAAAATTTCAGATGACACGCATTTGAGTCGACTCAAATTCTATTCAAGTGGACTTGAGTGGAAGAACAAAAGAAAAGAAGGTACGCTCTTGAGTCAACTCAAATCCCATCCAAGTCAACTCCATAGGAAAAGGATAGAAAATAATTTTTCAGCACCAGAAAATTCGAGCGGACTCGCAGAAAGCTCGAGTTGACTCGAATTATCTAAGTTGAAGTTCTCAGAGAAAGACAAAAGGCCATGCTTTTGGAAAAATTGGCTTAAGTGGACCCATCGTAGGCTAAACAGACTCGAATGGTATTCGAGTCGATTTGAAGCCTAATGGCTAGTTCTGTAGATTTTTCAGAACTATGCAAAATTGGTTCTAATGGCTATCTTTCGGATCCAACGATCACAAACGACTTTTTGGCCTTCCAAAAGATGTTAAACTCTCACCAAACTCATTAAAGAAGATAGAGAACTCAAGAGAATCAAAGGATAAGTAAGAAACCAAGAGAAAAGGCCAAAAGCATTGAGTTGTGTGCATTCATTTCTCAATCACTTGAAACATCAAATCATCAGTGCCTTTCTAGCAAGAAGACAAGCTCTACATCTGAAAAGGCTTCCTTAAAAGAGATTTCTCAAGCTTCATCATCTTTTATCAGCTCATTAAAAGAGCTTTGTGTTGCTTACTATTTTCCTCTTAATCTTTCTATTGTAACTAGCTTCAATTAGAAATTGAAGCTAGGAGAAATGCTCATCAAAGCCTTGGAATTGGATTGTAAGCCAGGGATTGGCTTAGGGTTTAGGTTTTGTTTGGTGAACCCATGTAAAACTAATTGGATTTTGGATTTTTTCCATAAGATAAGATTCACAAGTTCCTAATGATTCATAATTATAAGAAACAAAGAAATGTTCTTTGTATAACTTGTTAATTCTTATCTCACTTATATGACCAAGCCGACAATGCCAAAGAAATGTATTATTAACCTCTTCTCTCTTTCGCTTTTTATTTTCATCAATATGAAAGACATTATCATTAAGAGATAGAATTAGAAGACCATTATCAATAATGCCATTACAAAAATGCTCATTAGAAAAAGATATAAAGCAACTCTTGCCCTTTCCATTAATTTCAAATCCTCATTGTAATAACAGTACAGAAATTATGTTTCTAACGATCTTAAGCATATAATAACAATTCTCTAACTTTAAGATCTTCTCAGAAGATAACTTCAATAAATGTCCCTACAATTTCAGTCTGGATGGACTCTCCTCCAGTGCCATAGAGCTCGAAGTCACCTTTCTTCAAAACTCTAATTTTCTGCAACCCCTGTAATGACTTGCAGACATGAGTGCCACATGCGGTATCCAATACCCAAGAGTTTAATATTGAAGAACTTAATGACAAAATAGTATGTGTCTCATACATACCTTTTGATGCAACACCTGCACGGCTGCACCAGTCTTTACAGTTGCAAGGAAAGTCTTGCAATTCCTTATCTAGTGACCTGCCTTGCCACAATGAAAATAGATACCTTGTCTGGGGACTTTCTTCCCCTTCTTCTTCATGATGCCACCTTTAGGGTTCAACCTTTTCTTTGAATCCTTCTTGCCTATCTTCTTCTTGGAGATCCCATCCATAAGAAGAAGTGGAGCCTTATCCTTTTTGATATGGCTCTAGCTGTTTTAAGCATATTTAACAGCTCAGACAAAGAGGTATTCAATTTGTTCATGTAATAGTTCACAACAAACTGAGAGAACAATTCTGAAAGTGATTGCAGGATTAGATCCTGACTCAACTCTCCATCCATCACAAAACCCAATTGACCTAATCAAGTGATCAAATCAATTACCATAAAAACATCATCTTGCACAGATGAGCCTTCAGTCATCCTGGCATGAAATAACTAATTAAATATCTTATATCTAGCAGTTCTACTCTCTTCACCATATAGCTCTTTAAGATTTGAGCGGTATGGACTGAGTATCCATGCCTTCATGCTGCCTCTATAACTCATTACTCATAGAGGCCAGTATGATGCACTTGATAATAAGACTATCATTCTGCCACATCTTGTATGTGGCCACCTCATCCTCTATAACATCCTCCCCTACCAGCTTAAGGTCAGGGGCATCGAGGACATAGGAGATCTTCTCTTGAGTGAGCATAATTTTTAAATTCCTTAACCAGTCCACATAATTGGGACTGATCAATTTGTTGAAATCTAAAATTTCATGCAATGATAATCAAGATGCCATGTAGAATTTAGTCAACATAAATAAAGAACATAACATAAGCAGATAACTCATGATGACACATAATTAAATAAGATCTTTTGTCTAATTGTATCTTCCACTATTTTATCGAAAATCATAGCCTTCTACTATAATGAATGAGACATTCTAAATAACTTTTTTAGAGGGTTGAGATCCTAATTCCTCATAGAGACCTTATGGTTGCACAACAAATCTTTATGAGTTCAAAGGTAAGAAACTTTTTTCAATTACATCTCATGCAATTCTCAACTTTATCTCGGCCTCTAAAATATTCATAGCCTTGTGATCACATAACAAACTATAATATTTTAGTTAAGTTAGACCATTCATTTCCATACAGTCAAATTTGAATATTACTGCCCTTGTGGTTGCACAAGAAAGCAGCACACCCAAAAATACCATAAGCATCTTATATGCACCAAGACTATATTATATCTATCCCCATAGCAAGCCTTGTGGTGCATAACAAACCTACTATGCTTGACATAAATTGACCTAGCATGAAGGAAGGCCTCTAGTATATTTTCAACATTAGGATTTTTTAATTTCAAGACTTCTTCACCAAATTGGCCAGATAAGTAGGTGAGAGGCTCCCTGTAGCTTTCCTTAAACACCAGCAATTTGGCCAGATAAGCAAATGGACCTAATTAAATACCACCTTTAATACTTTTCTAAACACCAATTGATCAATTGATTAAGAATTGGTTAACCCACAGTTGCTATCACTACAACTTAATATAATTTTTATGAGAGCTTTTTCGGTCTCATGCACATTCTAATATGAACATTTAAAATTCAACTGCATATAAATTAAATCCATGATTCTATCATATATGCATCAATTCATATCAAATCATATGAATACATAATCAGAACATGGTTATGGACATAGCATAAATCATAGCATACATCATTTCAATACTATCAGCATATAAGCATATGATGGAACCAAGTAAGGTCTGCTCTGATACCACTGTAGGGTTCGATGAGCACAGTGGAAGCAATATGGATTTCAAAATTTTGCATAATGAAATTTCAAACTATCAAACCCTAACCCAAGAACCCCTTGATGATAAACAATCATATACATATATTGTATAATACTATAGTAGGTATAGAAGAATACCTGTCACGCTTAATCTAAAATTCCGATAGAGTTTCCACTAGACGCCCAAATGTTCCCCTCCAACATTGATCCACACGGGACTCGAATTAAGACTCTCACTCCTAATCTGGTTCCTCCCAATGAATTCTTTCCCAAACAATTCCTTCGAGCAGCACAACCCTTGGCCTTCCTCTCCTCCTAGCCTTTCCTTTCTCTACCTTTCTTGTCTCCTTGTCTTCCTTAATTCTCTTCCTAAGCTCTTGTCCTAAAAGTCAGACTGGTCCTCACTATTTTTGGACATGTCCTAACAAGGAAAGGAAGAGACTAATTAGACAATACGGAGAATGGTGTAAGAAAGAAGAGACTAGAATTTCTCAATGGAATGAATACTCGATGCGCCAACCCTTTTATAGTTGGAGACCGGATGCCTACCGCGCCATCTCGCACCCATCTGGATATCTTCTCACGCCCATCAGAGATTATCTCATGCCTCCCCATCTTTCTCATGCCCATCAAAAGGTTTGGGACAAGTGGCAAACATTGGAAAATTGAACCTAGAGTTACTTCGCGCAAAAGGACTCTTCGGAGAAAAATTTCTCGATGTTTTTCGAAAAGTTGTGAAACTTCAACATGTGCGCCTACATAATCCAAGGGATGGGATTTCATTTGATGGCCATCCAATGGCCAAGAAGGGAGGCGCCCAATCAGATTTGCATGGAGACATATGAAGCATGTAGGATATTTAAAACTCCGTGACCACATGGACTCTAAGTCCAAGTGGCGCATGGATGAAGTGGACGGCTAGGGTTTGGATAAAATCAAGTCTAACTTGATCAAAACTTATCCATCCAACCAGCCATCTCATGGCCGAACAAAACTCCATGCCCAAGAGAGAAATGGCGTGGAAACAAATGGATAAGGGTTTGGAAGGGATGCCTCATCTCATGGGACGCCAAAGCTTCTTGCACTAGGAAGAAATCTTCGCACGCCAAGAGAGACTCTCTAGCACATGGGAAGCCAAATATTTGGTGCTAAACCTCTTGGCTCAACCAGCCAAGGGTCAACCCAATTCAGACCCAAAAGAAGTTTGAGTTAATTGGATTTAATTAGCCCAATCAGGAATCAATTTCGAATCCGATTCGAACATGAGAGCTAGGGTTTGTAACATATACTAGCATGTTCATCCTACAAACATAATCTAATCCAATTAGATCCTTGATCAATTCTCTTTGTGTGTGATCCATTGGGTTCCATATCTAGCCAGCAGTAGGTTCAAGTGCAAGTTGACCTGATTTGATTAGAATCCAATCTAACCGATTTAGATCCAATCGAGCTAATCCGATTTCAACAATTAGAATATTTTCTAATTGGTGATCGAATTAAATTTTTTAATTCGATCAAATTTAAAAGACAAGATTGATATCTAGCAATGTATCATGTCTATCCAAAAGATATAAAAATTTGATGAAAATATCAAAAATATCCTTCAATGGCAAGTTACCGTGCAATTGAATCCTACGATCATACTGCATCCCAAATATGACTATGGACATGGAATCTTGTCAAATCCAATTTCATATTCATATCTCTCTCAATCTTATAATAAGATTCGATTAATGAAACATTAGAAACTCTTTCTAATTTTTATTCTGCTTTGATCAAAGTCTCCTTGAATCATCACTTGATTAGAGTAAGTAGGATGCGATCTCCTCTTACCAGGAGTGATCGATTCCATGTTGACCTACTTACAACCTCCATACACAATCCACCATGTCTAGAACACCCCGTATATGACTAAGTTATGAATGAGTATGAACCAAAACATGGATTCATGCATATAAGATTTTATGACAGTCTTAGGTCAGAGGATTACTTGTACAACTCCCACTAAAAGAAACATCTTCTGATAGATAATTAAGACTCTATAAGATGTTCTCAAGTCGGATCAATTCAGTGAATTCATTCTCTAATGAAGTATTAGTGTCTCACACAAGTGATTGTGAGATCAATCACCCTCTCCATCGAGTATATATAGAATGTGCTAGTCTTACCAGAAATAGTGATCCTCGACTCAATGATCCAGCAATTGGGAATATTCTAAATTAGGGTTTTAGGGTTTTAGGTCTCACAGGCATGATCTTATCATAGCCCTAAAATCATTGTCCTAAACTATGGAGTTCATTATAATCTTAACAAATATAAGATGCAACATATGATGAAACATAAATGCCTTTTATTAATCTTTAAAATGTCAATTACATGAGTCAGGAAGATTAAAAAAATAACCCATCAAAATATAAATTTTGATTAGCTTATGGGGCATTACTCTTTCAATCGAAACATGCTTCAAGTCTTATCAATATCTAATACGTGGTGGGGCTCGGCAAATTCAGGATGATCTCTGGACCTCTTCTTTCCAAGGTGTTACTCTGCGACCCCTAGACTCCTTTCCCTCATAATGACAGCATGGACCATCAAGCGACACCATCTATAACGAAATGGATACTTTCTAAGGGGAACCGGATTGGCAACCAACAGCCAGATCGACTACTTCCTTCATCCAAAGTCATAAAGCTACTTCGAACTCGAAAGTGGGGGGCAAGTGCTATGAAGATAACTTGCCGATCGGAACAACCCATCTCCTTGGGGCACATCCGGGGCGACTCAGCAAAATCATGCTAGACATAGGCCCAAGACCTCAACCCTCTGCCCATTTCAGACCACCAACCCAATTAGTCACACAGGTAAAACCCGCAGATGACATCCATGACTAACAACCTTGATCTAAAGATTCGTGGGTGGATTCTCCTCCCCAACGAACTGTCAGAATGTGGCTCTATAGCCTAAAGAATCAGACTTAATAAGCCACAGATTCCGGCTAACAGCCTATAGCTCCACCTTCTTATAAAAGAGGTATGAAGGGGATCCTTAGGTAAGGAACAACTAATAAGGGAGAACTTCCAAAAGAGAAAGCTGCTTCTCTCTCTCTGCTCTTTTCATTTTTTCAACTATTCTTGAGCTCCGACTTAAGGTGCCCTTAAGGCGTTTGGGGGCTCTGGCGCCCTTAAGGCGCTTGGGTGGTCTGGCGCCTTGAGGCGAGAGGTGCTAGAAAAGCGCTCGTCCGAGTGAAGGCACTAAAATTGAAAAAAAAATAAAAAACATGATATATAAATAAATAACATACAAAGATAACTATTGTAACATGAATTACTATATAATTAACAATTTAAGCATAAAATGTATATAAAACAGTAAAATGCTCAACTAGTTCAAGATAAAGTATATGATAACAAGTCATAGGCAGCTCTAAATTCATAAATAAAACAAAAAATATAATAAGCTCTAAAGTTCATCAATGCAGACTCATAAATAAAATAGAAAACATAAACAGCTCTAAAGTGATCCCCTTCTGCCTCCCTTTCTTCAACAATCTCCTTTGGTCCCTAACAGTCTCCCTTTCCTTTCAATTTTCTTTTGTTTACAAAATCCTAAGTCACTAAAATCAAAACTAATTCCATACTAATTGACCACTTTATCTCCTGTTAGTAATAGAGCTAAGAATAGGGGTGAAAGTAGTATGGATATTATCCGTCCAGATCCATTTCGTATCCGAATCAATCCGGATATGGACAGAAATTTGAGGATCCAATTAATATCCGTATCTGTATCTATATCCGTTAAAGAAAAATGGATATGGATATAGATAGACAACTAACCGATCCGTATTCGAATATCCTTATCTACATATAATCCTATATAATTTAATATAATAATTATTAATTTTAAAAAAATTATAAAATCATATAAATATATTATTAATTTAATTTATTATTTATTTAGTAATATCTTTGATTTTATAGTCATAAACTTTAATTGTCTAAGTAATATCCATAATTATATCCATACTTTCAGTATTCGAATTGTATCCATATTCGTTTAAAACAAATATGGATATAAAATTTTGCATCCGAATAATATCCATATCCATATTTGTATTCATCAGATAAAACAAATACGGATATGGATATGGTGATATCCAATCTATTTTCTGCCCTAGCTAAGGAGTTAAATGGGTGGCCTTTTAGGATTTTTTACAATTCAACCATTAAAAAAAAAATAATCGTAGAGTTCACTGAGGCGCCAAAGGCAAGCACCTCGCCTCACCGAAAAAAATCCTAAAAGGCGCCAAAGGCATGCGCCTGAGTGAAGGGGTATCCCCTGAAGCATCAAGGGCTGATGAACCTTTCTGGTGCCTCGCCTGAGCACCTTTTGGCGCACCTTTGACATCACTGCTCCGACTAACTTAGCCATCAGAGGGTCCATCGAAAAACCCTCCGTGAGTGTGGACTTCCGTTGCAAATTCTCTCCGACATCTCGGATCCCCAAATGGCATCCAGCTCCAACCACAGAGTGCTTTACCTAAATAATTTTTAAAAAAAAATTATTTACAAAAATAATCTAATTTTTAACTTATTTATCAAAGTGATGCAAACCCTATAAAACGCCATTCAAAATGGCGTTTCATGATGTTCACGTCACCACCCCTTTTCCACCCTTTTTCTACGTGGACGACGAAAAAAATAAATAAATAAATAAAATCGTCATTTCAAATGGCGTTTTCGAAAAAGCTATTTGAAATGGCGTTTTCGATAATGCCATTTGAAATGGCAAGTTTAATTATTAATTCCCCAAAAAGAGAGAAAAAATGAAAAAAATAAAAAAAATAAAAATTGTAATTTTAAATTTTTAAAAAAATAAAAATTATAATTTTGATTCAAATAAAAATTGTCATTTCAAATTAGTATCTCCATTTCAAATTATCTTTTTAAAAAAATACCTGAAAAAAATTAGTGTAAAAAAATAAAAAATACCGTAAAAAAGAATTGAAAAAAATAAAAATTATAATTTTAAATTTTAAAAAAATAAAAATTTTAATTTTAATTCAAATAAAAATCATAATTTCAAATTACAATCCCCTTTTCAAATTAATTTTTTAAAATAAATACCATAAAAGAAGAAAAAAATGAGAAGAAAATGAGAAAAAATAAAAATTTTAATTTTAATTCAAATAAAAAACATCATTTCAAATTACTTTCTCCATTTCAAATTAATTTTTTTAAAAAAATATCTCAAAAAATATCTTAAAAAATTTAAAAAATAAAAAATACCATAAAAAAGAAAAAAATGAGAAAAAATGGAAAAAAAATAAAAATTTTAATTTTAATTTTAAGAAATTAAAATTTTTAATTTTAATTCAAATTAAAAAAAAATCTCTTTTTTAAAAAAATTAATTTGAAATGGGGAAAGTAATTTGAAATGATGTTTTTTATTTGAATTAAAATTAAAATTTTTAATTTCTTAAAAACAAAATTATAATTTTTATTTTTTGCCCATTTTTTTTCATTTTTTTATGATATTTTTTATTTTTTTATTTTTTAAGATATTTTTTTGAGATATTTTTTTAAAAAAATTAATTTGAAATGGAAAAAGTAATTTGAAATGATGTTTTTTATTTGAATTAAAATTAAAATTTTTATTTTTTAAATTTAAAATTATAATTTTTATTTTTTCTCATTTTTTTCTTCTTTTATGGTTTTTTTTAAAAATTAATTTGAAAAGGGGATTGTATTTGAAATTATGATTTTTATTTGAATTAAAATTAAAATTTTTATTTTCTTAAAATTTAAAATTATAATTTTTATTTTTTTCAATTCTTTTTTATGGTATTTTTTATTTTTTTTATACTATTTTTTTTCAGATATTTTTTAAAAAGATAATTTGAAATGGAAATAATAATTTGAAATGATGATTTTTATTTGAATCAAAATTATAATTTTTATTTTTTTAAATTTAAAATTATAATTTCTATTTTTTTCTATTTTTTCTCTTTTTTTGGGAAATTAATAATTAAACTCGTCACTTGAAATGGTATTTTTGAAAACGCCATTTCAAATGACGATTTTTTTTTTTTTTTGTCGTCCACGTGGAAAAAGGGTGGAAAAGGGGTGGTGACGTGGACATCATAAAACGCCATTCAAAATAGCGTTTTATAGGATTTGCATCACTTTGATAAATAAGTTAAAAATTAGATTATTTTTGTAAATAATTTTTTTTTTTAAATTATTTAAGTAAAGCACTCTCCAACCACATCAGCACTCGATTAGAGTCTCACAGCAATAGGTCCTTTTAAAATCCTAAAAATATTCTAAAAGAACTAAATTTAGTCACTGATTTAAGTAATCAAAATCCAGACTTTAATATCAGGCTCATGACTAAACATTAAGGAAAAAAGAAATCATGTCACTTGATGCATGTAATACGTCAAAGATACATTTCACGGTACCCATATAATTTATTCTAAAACTCCTGAATCTCAAGTTGTCAGCCCAAAAATCTAAGGCTGTAATTATACTGAAAACCGAAACAAATAGCACAAGGACTTGTCCTTTTAAGCCTGAATCACTCTCTTTTCATTCCATTGGCCCAACCTCCACTCCATTTCATCATCACCTTGTTAGGGGGAAAAAATTCTTTCAGATGATTCTCCAATTATATTCAATGCTTAGGTTTTATTAATTGGAATGACAAAACTTGAAAAGTTGTCCTGAATCCTAATCTTTCAAGAAAGAATAAGTGAAGAGCTGAAAAGGAACATTTTTTCTGAACTGACTATGTTGATGCTCTAGGTTCAAGGTTATATCCCGATTGCAAGCAAGATGGAGACATGGAACTACCAAATTAATGGATAATCTGAAGACTAAAAGAAGAATAAAACTGGCAGAATAAAGAAGTAACATCACGAACTGTGCCGTGCTGCATCAGCAAAGCGGAACTAGCCATTAGGTAAATTATTCCACCTCCAAACATAATCATCTTACACCTTCCAATGTGACCAAACATGAGTAATAATCAAATGCTTATAAAATGTTAAACTAGCACCCCGCACTAAATTGGTTGATGAGATATACAAGAACTCAATGCTGAACCTACAAGTGTATAAGTATTAGAAAGGATAAGTGTAAGAAACATATTCTGATATTACTAAAGATGGAGATACAATCAAACTAAATTTGATTAAAATAAACCCTAAAAGGAATTCATTTTCCATATCTTTGCTCAGTAAAAAAAAAAACTGGAAGGCAAATTTTGTATACAGCAAAATTGTTCATGATATGGTATTTTGATATTAATAAGCAATAAAAAAAACAAATGAATATTGGCTATGTTGCATGACTCAGAGTTCTACATCAAAAAAGTGGCATCCAATATCAGATGAATGTGGCAAAGAAGGAAATGTTGAGGAGGATGAGGCAAACTAAAGTGCAAAATCATAATTTTAAACAATACTAATAATAAAGAACTGAACCATTAACAATAGAGAAAGTGATTATAAGCTAATAAACATAGAACTGAAATCAAAGTAACATAAGAAAAGGACAATAGCATCCTAAGGACAATAGCATCCTGGGTTCCTCTTCGTCAAAACTCATTTTCCTTCCCCTTCTACAATGCAAACGACAAGCAAAACAAGAACTCATCAATTAGAAGTATGTAATCTTATCTTCCATTTCTCCTCTTCCTCCCTCTTTTTTTAAAAAAATAACTTTAAAATCCATGAAAATTGAAAAAAAAGAGAAATCAAGCTAAAATTTTTGATTTTGGTATAATTTCATCATATGCTATAGATCTATAGATGATTTACACAATGATCCAAAATTATTAATTTTCGTTAAATATACAATTATTTAAATTTAAAATATATTTTTGGAATAAGAAATATTAAAAAATAAAATTCATAAATTAACTGTTAAATTAAAATATTGTTTAGGGACTTTTAAGCTACTTTCGACATAAATTTGATGTCCTTTTATCAAAGTTTTGATGCATCCTATGCATAGTGGACTTGGCCTAATATTCAATGAAATTAAAAAATAAGTAGCATTTCATGTACAGACAATTTTACCTAAATAATGCTAATTTAAAAAAAAATAAAAATAATGCTCTTTACAAAATATTTACCAAAATATTGTCCAAAATAAAGTCATCCTATCATAGGACGACTTTATGTGCTAACTCACCACCACTCACGCCATGTGGATGGAGTCAGCAATGTAGAGTCGTCCTACAAAAGAACGACTCTATAAGTCGTCCTATGGTAGGGCGACTTATAGAATCGCCTTATTATAAAGCGACTTTGAGTAACCACTGGACTTGCATCGAGAGACCACTAGACTCTCCAACCAAGAGAGAGGTTGGGAGGCCGCAGGGAGGGGCGGCAGGGACTGAGAGGGCCGAGAGGGAGAGGGTTGGGGTGTTTAGGAGAGGGAGACTGAAAAAAGAAAATAAATCTCCACTCTCTCCCCTCTCTCCGTCACTTAGAAAAAAAAAACAAACACCCTGCCCCTCTCCCTCTCGATCCTCTTGATCCCCACCGCCCCTCCCCGCACCCCTCCCCCCAACCTCCCTCTTGGTGGTTGGAGAGTCTAGTGGTCTCTCGGTGCAAGTTCGATGATTACTCAAAGTTGCTCTATCATAGGGCGACTTACAGAGTCACTCTTTTGTAGGACAACTCTACGTTGCTGACTCCACCACATGACGTGAGTTGTGATGAGTCAGCACATAAAGTCGTTCTATGATAGAATGACTTTATTTTGGACAGTATTTTGATAAATATTTTGTATAGAGCATTATTTTCGTAATTTTTTTTAAATTAGCATTATTTAGGAAAAATTGCCTTATGTATACCCACCATCTTAGAAAAATATATGCCGCATCCGTAGTAAGATTCTACATGAATCGAAGGCCAAATTTTTTTCATAATTTTTTATTTTTTAAATATTTTTTGTTAAAAATAATTAAAAATTAAATTAATTAAAAAAATCAAGAGAATGAAATTTTACTATTTTTACATAATTATTGAACTGCTATGATTGTTCAACTCTCAAAAATGAATCTATCAAGAAAAAAGAAAGAGTCGGAGCATGATGTTGGTTAGGACCACGGATAGATGCAATCGATGCAACACAGAGTTTAAGGAGAGGTAATTAGATTGAAGCAACACTTGACTATCGATTATCCCGATATAGCTATGTCAAAAGTGCCCACAAGAGGTCCGTCAACTAATGAAGTACTTCACTGATTACAAAGCAATGAAGGAGAGGACTTCAAAGAAGGCAGAGATAGACCACTGAGCTGCGCAGCCACCTTCCTATCACTCTAGGAAGTCAGACGAAACATCTGTCCCAGATGATAAGTGTTGGAATATTATTATATATGGAAAGATATATTTGGAAAGTATGACAATTCCTTCATAGAAAATAAATCAATTGCTCCATCAACTCCACTTTCCTTGATTTTGTATCATTTGAATTTAATCTTTATTTGTTTCCCGCAATCATGGGATTGTATTCTTTCTTTATTCATTTCCCACAATCACAAGATTTTGTGTAGATCTTGGTATATTATATATATATTTGTAAACGATGCAATAGGTGTATAAGCTTCATCTTTTTCCCATTTGACAGGGTATTAGAGCCAAAGGAGGAGAAACTCTAGCCGCCATCCTTTGTCCTGCAGCAATCCTCGCTGCCATCCTTTGTTTAGTTAGCCCTTTTGTCTTCTCTGTCCACTGCAGTAGTCCTTATCCTGCTCTTTTCTGCTCAACGCTGCTATTTGTTCAGATCAACAGCCACAAATTTCTAATCTTTTCTATCCGCTACTATCTTTCTAGTCGCAAGCAACAGATTAAAAGGTCGCCGATTCCTCTATCACATGTCCAATAGATCAGCAGAGGCTTGTCGCCACCACTGCCCTAGTGTCCAGTTGCAGCTACCACCGGCCAGTCTCAATCCCACGGGCCCTTCCAGTCTGTTCAGATCTTGTTTTCTTTGCAAAAATCTGTTCTAAGCAGCAATAGCCGCTGTTCTTCTTGTCCAGATTTTCCTGCTGCCCTTGATTAGATCTCTTTTCAATCCAAAATCATTGTCTAATGGCTTCTACTTCGGACGTTACAGCCACATCCATCTTCAGGGTGAATACACCTGTCCTCCCCGGATCTACTATGATCACTACTGACAAGTTGAATGATAAAAATTATTTGTCGTGGGCTGCATCTGTGGAATTATGGTGTAAAGGTCAGAGCGTTTCTGAGCATCTTACATCTTCTATTGATCATATCCCTGTTGCTAGTCGAGACCAGTGAGAAAGAGTCGATGCTCAGATTCTTGATTTGATTTGGCAAACCATTAACTCTGACCTAATTTCTATCTTCAGACCGATCCGTACATGTTTGGTACCTGGATCTGCACTCGAGAATTGTACTCAAGCAATTTTACACACTTGTACGATGTGATTGGTTCTCTTTTTCATCTCCGACAAGGAGATTCTAATATGCAATCTTATCTGGGGCACCATTAGTCACTTGCCACTGAATTACATGAGCTATTACCATTTTCTCCTGATATTCGAGTCTAGCAAGTTCAGTGGGATCGTCTGATTACTGTTTTATGTCTCCATGGGATTCGTCCAGAGTTAGAGGGTGTTCGCACCCAGATCCTTAGTTCAGATCATATACCCTCTCCTGTAGATGTTTACTAATGTTTACTCCGGACATCCATAGGGATAAACCGTCCTGATGCAGCTTTATCCTCCGATTACTCCGCTTTGTCCACTCAGTCCTCAGGAGAATTAGGTTTTAAAGATGGATGAGGTGGTCGTCGAGGCTGTAGTGGTAAAGGTGGTCGTGGTGGTGGTTGTCCCTGGTGCACCCACTGTAATCGTCATAGGCACACTCGGAATACATGTTACACTCTTCATGGATTTCCATAGCGGACTGCACATAATGTGCAGATTCATTCAGCAGAGGACAACTCGACAGTGTCTGCCCTGACTTCTGATAGTGTTACAATCTCTGGAGAGGAGTATACACGATTTCTTCAGTTCCAAACATCACAGCAAGCTTCCTCATCCATCACTGCTCTAGCACGACATGATAATGCAACTGCCTTAGTCACTCATCAAGTAATCTTGTTCTTTGGATTTTTGATGCTGGTGCCTCTGATCATATGTCTGGGCACAAACATAGTTTTGCCCATATCATTAAGTCAAATCTTACCACATGTTCTCTGGCTAATGAGTCCATTACTCCAGTTAGGGGCAGAGAAATTGTTTCCCTTCATCCTAATTTGCCCTTGTCTTGGGTTTTATACATTCTTGATTTTCTTGTTAATCGATTAGCTAATTAACTAAACAATTGCATTGCTCAATTACCTTTTCTTCTAATTATGTGGTGGTGCAGGACCTGAAGATAAGGAGGATGATTGGTCCCGATTTTGAGTCCCGTAGTTTGTATCCGATGTCTGGACCACCAGTGTGTACAGTTGCTGCTATGCCTCTTCAAATTCACAGTCGGTTGGGTCATCCTCATCTCCAGAATCTCCAAAAGATGGTGTCCAGTATGTCTGGTGTCCATGAGTTAAATTATAAGTCGTATCAATTAGGAAAGCAGAGTCATAGTCCTTTTCCTAGTCGGTCAAATAAACGTGCATCAGCACCCTTTAGTCTTGTTCATTCTGATATCTGGGGATCCAATAAAATTATTTCTATGAAATTTAACTATTTTGTTATTTTTATTGATGATTATTCTCGTATGACTTGAGTGTATTTATTACAGAATTATTCTGAATTTTTTTAGTTTTTACTGCATTTTATGCTGAAATTAAAAATCAGTTTCATACATCCATTAAAATTCTTCGAAGTGATAATGCCCGTGAGTACTTATCTATTAATTTTCAAACCTTTATTACTGATGGGATTCTTCATCAAACATCTTGCACTTATACACCTCAACAAAATGGGATAGCAGAGCGCAAGAATCGTCATCTTGTTGACACAGCATGAACACTTCTCATACATATACATGTGCCTGCTCATTTTTGGGATGTCGCTGTCCTTATTGCATGTTATCCCATAAATTGTATGCCCTCATCTGTGTTGCAAGATCAAATTTCCTTTTCGATTTTATTTTCTAGGGACTCCCTATATTTCTTACCTCCTAGTCTTTAGGTGCACCTGTTTTGTCCATCAGTCTGGTCCTAGTCATGATAAATTATTCCCAAGATCCTTAAAATGTGACTTTCTCGGATATTCTCAATAACAAAAGGGATATAGGTGCTACTCTCCTATTCTTCATTGTGTCTTTATATCGTCTAACATCACATTCTTTGTGTCCATTCCTTATTTTTCTCCTGGGTCTAAGTCTATCATCTCTTATAAGGAGTCTGTATTTATTGGGTTGCCTGTATCTCTTCCCTTTGGTGGCACATCTTCTTCACCTATGCCAATTCCTCCTCTATTTCCATCTAGATTTGATCGACCAAATTTTCAGACATATCAGCATCATGCACCACCTGGGATCCCTTCTGTTGAGCCCACGGATTCAACACCGGCACTAGTCGCTTCTCTGCTAGATAGTCCTACTATACCAGCTCCTTCTAACCTGGATGTTCCTATTGCTCTACGCAAAAGTAATTGAACAAAATATCCCATTGATCGTTTTGTTAGTTATCTATCTTTATCTCCAAGATATTCTGCTTTCATTTTCTCGCTTGCTTCGATCGCTATTCCTCGTACTATTACAAAGGCACTTGCTCATTCCGACTGAAAGCAAGCGATGGATGATGAGATGTCCGCACTGCATGCTTTAGATACTTAGGATCGAGAATGCCATATCAAGCCGAACCGCCCGATACGAAGCGTACCGAACCGAACCAGCAGCCTGCCAATCCGGTTCGGCCCTTTTTTCTATAAAAAAATCCGAACCGTACCGAATCAGACGGTTCGACATGGTTTGGGGTCATACCGCCCGATTTCGAGCTGTATGGCTTGGTTCGGTTCAGTTCGGCATTAAACCTAACCGTACCGACAATACCCACGTGGGGGGGTGTGGGGGGATGTAGTGGGGTCTAGCCTATCATTTAGTGACAGCCCAGATCTTTCTCTAAGAGAAATCCGAGAGCTCTCTCAGAGAACTCCCGAGCTCTCATGCATTCGACGACACGCGGAAAAAATTAGAAAAAAAAAAAAATTCTATCAAATTGCAGCATTGATTCGAAGAGACACTAATTTTTGATCGAAAGATAATGTATTATTCTTTTAGTAAATATTTTATTTTTTACATTTTTGTGGCTAAAAAAGATAAGAACAAAGAAGAAAATAAGAGAAAATCGTGCCAAAATTTTATGATTTTAGTATGATTTAATCATATGTGATAGATTTTTAAAAGATTTACATGGTGACACTAAAATTTTTTATTTTTATTAATTATATATTTTTTAAATATATATATTTATTTATAAAAAATTATTAAAAAAATAAATTCAAAAAAATAAAAAATTAAAATTTCAGAATCATGTTTAGAATGATTTAAGCTACTTGAATCTAACCTCAGATTTTTTTTGAAATTTTTAAAATTAAAAAATATTTTTATAATTATTTAAATAATAAAAAATATTATCAAATAAAAAATATGTAAAATTAGTATTATATTTTAGTTAATTAAAAAATATTATTTGAAGCATATAATATATTTTTTTGAATTTATGTTTTAAAATTATTATTAAAATTTTTTAAATTTATATATAATATTTTTTAATAATTATTAAACTGCCATATTTTGTTGTACTTACAGAAATGAATAAGAAAAAAGATTTAGAGCATGACATTCATTGATTTTCATTAATTATATATTTTTTTTAATATATATTTATTCATAAAAAATAATTAAAAAAATATAAATCAGAGTTTCAGAATCATGTTTAGAATGATTCAAGCTACTTAAATCTAACCTCAAATTTTTTTTAAAATTTTTGAAATTGAAAAATATTTTTATAATTATTTTAATAATAAAAAAATTAATAAATAAGAATATATAAAATTAATATTATATTATAGTTAATTCAAAAATATTATTTGAAGTATATAACATATTTTTTTGAATTTATGAGTTCTAAAATTATTATTGAATTCTTTTTGAATTTATATATAATATTTTTTAATAATTATTAAACTATCGTGTTTTGTTATACTTTCAAAAATGAGTAAGAAGAAAGATTCAAAGTGTGACATTGGTTGGGATCATCGCGAGATGCTCTCAGCTCGACTTATTGAAAATACAAATGGTGCAACAGTTTAAGAGAGGAGGGGTGACTAGGTTGAAGCAGCACCTTACTGGTGGTTATCCTAATGTATCCATGTGTCGGAAATGCCTATAGGAGGTCCAACAGTTGATGAAAAAGCACTAAGCTGATTCGAAAGCAGTGAAGAAAAGAGTAAAGCAGAAGAGGACGGAAGTGGACCGTCGAGCTGCAGAGCCACCTTCTTATCACTCTAGAGAGTCAAAAGCTTCCGCTCCAAATGATGAGACACAGATTGAGACTGTCATTCAGGCAAGCTTGGATGATCAGTACCGACAGGAGGAGATGACTAGGTATAGAGAGCGATTTGGACCATCATGCTATGAATCGGGATCTGGATCAATGATCGGTAGGAGAGAATCCGAGTTCAGGACTACCTCAGTCAAAGAGCTCGATGGTAGATGGAGTAAACACATGTCATCTTTATTGAGAGCTTTTGGCAGTAGGAGGTCATCCAGAGATATTCCAGCAGGAGCCACCATCCATGATTTGGATCCACATGCTTTTCCCAACAAGGATTCAAAGCAGTAAAGGATTGACATTATGCTGAAAAAGGATAAGAAGGATATGTGACGAGCTATTAGATCATGATTTCATTTCAACCATATTCCAGCAAATGCAGCAAGCAATCCTTATTATCGATCTGTCATTTCAGCCATAGAGACTGTCGGCCAAGGTGTAGATCCACCAGGATCTAAGGACATTTATGGTCAGCTTCTTAACAGTAACAAAGAGGATCTACAGAGATGGATTGCTTCTTACAAGAATAAATATCCTACATATGGACTGACAGTATGTGTTATAGTTGGATCGATCCTACTAGACGGAGCATCATTAATTTTTTGACATACTGTGATGAAAAAATATTTTTTCACAAATCAATTGATGCTTCAGATAAGATGCACGATGCTGCATTTATCCTTGGTCTGATGGAGGAGATGATTGATTCAGTGGGTGAGCAGTATGTCGTGCAAGTCATCACAGATAATGGGCCACAATATAAAGCTGCTGGAGAATTGCTGATGGAGCAGCGACCGCAGATATACTGGACCCCATGTGCTGCACATTGCATTGATCTTATATTGATAGATATTGAAAAGATTCGTAGGGTGCAGCAAGTAGTAGAGATTGCCCCGACTATTACTAGATTCATCTACAATCACACATGGGTCCTTTCATTGATGCAGACGTATATTGGGGGGAGATCTTAAGACCGAGTATCACACGATTTGCTACCAACTACACAGCACTTAATAGTCTTCTTCAGAAGAAAGCAGCCTTACGTCAGATGTTTGTCATGCCGAGTAGTAGGAGAGCAGATATGCGACGGCCGGCATTGATGAAAGTCATGTGGAGAAATTGGTGACGAGTCAGCCATTCTGACAGCAAGTTGAAAAGATAATGAAGGCTATTAAGCCATTATACACTGCTTCGCACCATGAATAGTAAAAGATACCCCTAGATAGGCTTCTTATATTCATGATGGAGAGGGCAAAAAAAATAGATCAATGAGAATGATCCAAAGCATGCTCAAGAATTCATTAACATCATTGAGCATCATTGGGACTATCAAATGGATAAAGATTTGCATCTAGCCAGTAAGCACGGATTCAAAAATACTTTAAAATATTTTTTTCTTATACTTGTAAAAGTAACTTAATCAATTATAAAATTTATCTGTAGGTTACTATTTAAATCCGAGATTCCAGTATATTATTCCTGGGATAGATATGGATAACAAGCTTCTTGCGGCTCTTCTAATGTAATATATAAGATGGTGCCTGATCTAGAAATCGCATCTTTGTGTCTGCAAGAGGTATGCTAGTTTAAAATAGATGTGATTATCCAACTGAATTCGATCTGTACTCAACGATATATTTATATATTTAATAAATATACTTTTTTACAGACAACTATTTAGAGAGGGATCAGACAGCTTTAGAGTCCTATCAGCTGTCGTAAGCAAAAAGCAGATGAATCCAGATAAATTACATATCAATAATGAGCAACATAGATTAACATCAAATACATAATAATATCATGAAATTTGATATGTAATTTTGCTTTTGCAATTAAATGGTGGATTCATTTTGAAATGTCCGCAAAATATTTGAGAGGTGTGGCTGTCCGCATTCTTTTCCAAACGATCTCTGCTAGTAGTTGTGAGCGTAATTGATCGACTTTCGTCCTTATCCACAGCAAATAGAGAAATTATCTGACACAAAAGTGCCTCAATGATCTTGTATATGTTCACTATAATCTGAGGTTGAGGCTAAAATGTATTCAAAAGGAAGTACAACTGAACTGATTTGACACTAGATGATTATGCTGACGAAGACGACGATCCGATCATCGGATGGCTTGCAGGTCAACAACAAGAGCCAGAGCTTGATGAGCTGAGGTCTCCTCCACGACCAGCCAGTGTGGTAGCTAGGGAGATCATGGTAGATCCAGGGCAATAGACAGAAAAAAATATTCCACATAAGATTCCAGCTGATCAGCCACAACCTGAGGGGACACAGAGGACTCATTCATCACATGACTCCATATCCGATACATCCTTGCAGAGGTTTGAGCAACAAATGTTTAGACGAGGTCGGCAGTCAGCAACAAGACATCCATCCTCCCAATCACAAGAAACTCAGTCACAGAGGGGCACAAGAGGGGAAAAGAAAAGACAGTTGCACGTGCACCACTCTCGAGAGTACAGGAGCTATCTGGCTCAAATTTGGAGATCAGGGAGAGTAATGATGATACTAGTAGTCATGGATCTAATGATCAGGGTGGAACTGGAGGATAGGAGACCACTGTTTATGATACACAGCCGCAGGGTGATATTCGATTCACCGATGAGTCCCAATTTACACATGCCACACAAGATAGAGACCATGGTGGACGAGTCGGCAGAGATCGTGAGGAGCCAATTTCATATAGACGACGGGCTCTTAGAGGTCGTCCAGCACACGATCTTGCACGTGGAGTAAGATCCATGGATGTATCTGGATCATCCTCGCATTATAGATCCTATTATCCGCAGCCACCTTATGATCCATATGGATATGGTGCATCTGAGGCATCGTCTTCTAGTAGTTACTACCCTATGCAGTCTAGAGCATCTTACGGATCGAATTTTGCTACCGACATATTTGTATGAACTCCTTCACAACCATATCATCATCCCAAGGATGTTTCTCAGAGCTAGAGTATGAGTGAGAGATCTGAGATGTCTTACAATCCAGAGGATGCCTTATGGGATGAATATTCAGAAGCACATTGCTTCTTGATTAGAGAGATGGACTGATGTTCCTCCAGATCATGCCAATGATCTAGATATCTATGAGTGTCACAGACACTCAACGAGATATTAAATGTAGAGCAGATCTTGAGGTTAGTATATCATTTTTTATGCTTTGTATCTTAAAAGTTTACATACATTTTAATGCACATTTATATATTTTTTTTAATTTTAAGATGATAGAGTTGTAATATAATGTAAATAAATATATACTTAGCATTTTGGATCAAGATTCTCTGTACCGATATCGAACTCAAAAATTGAATCCAAATATGTCAATAATGTGCAATATAATGTAATTTTGAGGTTATAATTATGAATTAATAATTTGAAGATCAAAAAAATGAAACAAAATAAAAAAATATTTGTATCGGTACCGAACCGGTACACCGGAGCGTACCGTGTCGATAAGGTACGGTATCGATCAGATACCGGTACGAGCACCGGTACCGATACAGCAGACCTTGCTTGGGATCTTATGCCATTTCCTCCAGGTAAGTCCATTATTGGTTGTCGCTAAGTTTATACTATTAAGTGTTCTGATGGGCAGGTTGACAAATTGAAAGCTCGACTGGTTGCAAAGGGTTTCACTCAGGTGTTTGATCAAGATTATCTTGATACGTTCTCACCTGTGACTAAACTCACATCTATTCGCCTTCTCCTGAGTTTAGCTACTATCTTTATTGGCCTTTTCATCAGCTGGATATTAAAAATGCATTTCTGCATAGTGATCTTCACGAGGAGGTTTATATGGAGTAACCTCCTGGGTATGTTGCCCAGGAGGATTATGTATATCGGTTGAAGCAGTCATTATATGGCCTGAAGCAGTCTCTCCGAGCCTGGTTTGAGAAGTTCAGCTCTGTTATTCTTTAGTTTGGCCTTCTCAGAAGTACTTTTGATCATTTTATTTTCTATAAGCATTCGGAGTCAGGCAAGCACATTCTTTTGATTGTCTATGTAGATGACATTGTTATTACTGGTGATGATAGTGATGGCATTACTACTCTGAAGGGTTATTTACATCAGCAATTTCAGACAAAAAATCTAAAAGAGTTACAATACTTTCTTGGTATTGAGATTGCTCAGTCTCGTCAAAGTATAGTTGTGAATTAGAGAAAGTATGTCCTTGATATGTTAGAGGAGACATGTTAGGATCTCATCCTATTGATACTCCCATGGATCCTAATGTACGACTTGTTCCTGATCAGGAAGAGCCTTTGTCAAATCCTGAAAGATATTGGAGATTAGTCGGAAAACTGAATTATCTTACAGTCACCAGGACAGATATATCTTTTAGTGTCGCCAGCCAGTTTCTCAACTCTCCTACTATTTGTCGTTGGGAGGCTATTGTTCACATTTTTAGATATCTAAAGAGTGCACCAGACAAAGGATTATTTTACCAAGATCATGATCATAGCCAGATAGTTGGCTATACAGATGCAGATTGGGTAGGATCTCCCTCAGATAGACGATCTACCTCTGGGTATTGTCTTTCTTGGTGGTAATCTTATCTCATGGAAGAGCAAGTAGGGAGTTGTTGCTCATTCCAGTGCTGAGGCGAAATATCGTGCTATGGCTTTAACCATATGTGAGCTGGTATGGTTAAAGTCTCTCTCAGGGAAGCTTGGGGTTATTCAGTTTGAGCCAATAAAGTTGTTCTATGATAACCAGACTACTCTTCATATTATCTCGAACCATGTGTTTCATGAGCGTACGAAGAATATTTAGATAGATTGTCATTTTGTTCGAGAAAAGCTACAGTCTGATATTATTTCTACGACTTTTGTGAGCTCTAATGATCACTAGCTGATATGTTTACTAAGTCATTGAGAGGTCCGAGGATTGATTATATTTGTAACAATCTGGGGCTCCATAATATTTACACTCCAACTTGAGGGGGAGTGTTGGAATATTATTATATTTGGAAAGATATATTTGGAAAGCATGACAATTTCACCATAAGAAATATATCAATTTCTCCATCAACTCTACTATCCTGGATTTTGTCATTTAAATTTTTTCTTTATTTGTTTTCCGCAATCATGGAATTATATCTTTTCTTTATTTGTTTCCCACAATCATGAGATTTTGTATGGATCTCGATGTATTATATATATTTGTAAACAATGCAATAGATGTATAAGCTTCATCTTTTTCCCATTTGACAATGAGGCACAGATTCAGACTACCATTGATGTGAGCTTGGAAGATCAGTGGCGGCTTGAGGAGTTGGTCATGCATAAGACTTAATTTAGACCGTCAGTTTATAAGTCGGGGTCAGGCTCTGCGAGCACTACAGTGGAGTCAGAATTTAGAAGGACCTCCTCAATTAGAGAGCCCATTAGTAGAGGCACGAGCTATATTGTTTCTATGTTGGGAGCTTTTGGAAACAAAAAGAAACCCCCTACAGAAATTCCAACTTGAGCCACTATTCATGACTTAGATCCATACGCATTCCCAGCAGGAATTCCAAGCAATAGAGGGTTGATACTATGTTGAAGAAAGACAAGAAAAAGGATATGTGGCGAGCTATTGGATCCTGATTTTACTTTAGCCACACCCAAGCATATGCGGCAGGGAATACATATTATCGCTCTACCATTGCATCTATACAGGTTGCCGATCTAGGTGTAAATCCTCCAAGACCCAAGGACATTGATGGTGAGCTTCTTGACAACAATAAGGAACTACAAAAGTGAATTGCATCATATCATAGTAATTGGCCGATGTATGGACTTACGGTGATGTGTGATGATTGGACTGATCCCACTAAATGGAGCATCATCAACTTTTTGACATATTATGATGAAAAAATATTTTTTCAAAAGTTCATTGATGCTTCAAATAAAGTACATAATACTATATATATCCTCAGATTGATGTAGGTAATCAATCATGTCGGAGAGCAGAATGTCATGCAAGTTATCACCGATAATGGGCCACAATATAAGGCCATAGGGGAGATCTTGATGCAGCAGCGACTACAAATATTTTGAACACCATGTGCTACACATTATATCGACCTGATGTTGATGGATATTGGAAAGCTTACTAGGATACAGAAGATAGTGGACTCGGCACAGACGATTACTAGATTCATTTACAATCGCACATAGGTCCTATCATTGATGAAGCGGTATATAGGGAGATATATTGAGACCAAGTGTCAAACAGTTCGCCATGAATTATATAACACTTGATAGCCTGATTGACAAGAAAGTACAGCTATGTCAGATGTTTGACAGTCCTGAGTGACAAAAGAGTAGATATGCCAGAGCAAGTACTAAGGGGAGCAATATAGAGAATTTAATAACGAGATAGACATTTTGGCAACGGACTGAGAATATAATTAAGACTATCAAACCTTTATATGAAGTACTTCGGGTAGTGGACAGCAAAAGGTACCCCCAGATGGGCTTCTTGTATCATATGATGGAGAGGGCAAAGGATCAAATTAGGTCAGCAGATTCGAAACATGCTCATTACTATATTCGAATCATTGAGCATTGGTGGGACTATCAGATGGATAAAGACTTGCATCTAGCAGGTAAGCAACAAATCAAGAATGCTCTAAAAATTTAATTGCTCTAGTATTTGTACAAATATTCTTAATCAATTTTAAAATTTATCTACAGCTTACTATTTGAACCCGAGATTCCAATACACGATACCTGGGATAGGCATGGATGATGAGCTTCTGACGGCCCTATGAGATGTGATAGACAAGATGGAACTCGATCTAGAAATCACGGCTATATGCACACAAGAAGCTAGGTTGAATGGCTTTTCCCTTTTGCTAACTTAGTTGTATCTTCAACGGACAACATATTACAACAAATATATTTTTTACTAACAAAAATATTTGAGGATACTGATAGCTTTGTAATAAATATGGTGGTCACAAGTAAAAAAAAAAGGTTAAGTCCAAATAGATTATATATGAATGACAATTCTTAATTGATATATGTAGCTACTAATAAGTCCACTATGATACAAGTTTATTTTTAATTTTATTCAATCTTAATGTTTTTGGAGTCGAATGATGGGTCCATTTCGGATTGGTAACACCTATTGTAAAGTGACTTGCCATCCGAATCCTCTCCTAGATGGTCTCCTCGAGTGGTTGTGAGTACAATTGGTCGACCTTCACCTTTATCCATAGCAAGTAGAAAACCGTCTGATACAAAAATGCCTCAACGATCTTGTATATGTTTACTACAATCTGAAGTTGGACTAAAATGCATTCAAAAGGAAGTTGAGTTGAAAAATACTTGGATCCAACTGTGAATGATTTTGTTGATGATAAGGATCCGATGATCAGATGGATTGTGGGTCAGTGGTAGGAGCCAGAGCTTGATGAGCCAGGATCACCTCCACAACCAATCAGTTTCATAACTTGCGAGGTTAGGTTGGATGCCGAGCAATGGACAACCAGTAATATTCCACGCAAGCTTCTAGCTGATCAGCCACAGAAGACTTCCTCATAAGGCATGACAACTCTTCAACGTAGAGATAGGAAAAGGAAAGTCAGTGCCAACCCCAATGGAGAGGGTGGAGCAGTCAATTGATCCAGTTCACTCAAATTTAGAGATTAAGCAGAGCGGTGATGGTAGTTCTCTTAAGAGTCATGGATCTAGTAGTCATAGAGGGAGCGAAGGACTAGAGATCATTGTTTATAAGACACAACTACAAGGTAATCTTCGATTCACTGGTGAGTCCCAATTTATGCACACCACAGAATAGAGACCATAGGGCATGAGCTAGTAGAGCTTGCAAGGATATGATTCCATATAGACGACGTGCCCCTCGAGGTCATTCAGGATATCATGCAACTGCAAATGACCTCGCACGTGGAGTTGGATCCATGGACGTATCAGGTTCTATATCATATTCTGGATCCTCTTATCCACAACCACAAGCAGCTTATGATCCATACAGATATGGATATGTGCATCCCAGGCATCATCTTCCAACAGCTACTATCCTATGCAGTCCGAAGTATCTTATAGATCAGATTTTGTTGCTGGTATATTCGGATGGACTCCTCCGCAATCGTAATATCAGCCCGAGGATCTCTCAAAATCAGAGTTTCAACAATAGATCTGAGACAAGTTACAATCCAGCACGCATACCTAGAGGGATGAGCGTAGAGGATTATAGTGCTGCATAGTTAGAAGGATGGATTTATATTCCACTACATTATGTAAATGATCCAGATATTTATGAATGACATCAATCTTGATGAGATTCTAAATCTCAATATGTATTGATTATTTATTTTTTATATTTTTTAATTGATTTAAGTATTTTAAGATTCAGTAATATCTAGTTCTTTAAGATTGTTTCCCTCTAATATAATATTATGTTAGGTTCAGATCCATGTCACATACTTAATCGTAGGTGTATCAAAGTGATACAAATATCAAATAAATCAAAAAATAATAATTTGGACTTAAAATCATTTAAGAAATATAAAAAAATAATTAGATATCTTAGAAGTCAAAATAAAAAACCAAACAAAAGAAATTGGGCATGCCGATGCCCGTTTGATTGGCACGCCATGCATACCGACACGCCATGCATACTGACACTCGGTATGGTAACGAACCGATACCGTACTGTATTGAATGGTGACCAATTTGCCGGCCGGTACCGGTTCAGCCTTCTTTGATAAATATCCTTTATATCAAATAGAAGATTTGTTTGATCAACTATAAGGTGCTCAGATTGTTTCCAAGATTTACCTTCAATTGGGGTACCATCAGTTGAAAATCAAAGCAGAGAATATACCTAAGACTGCCTTCCGAACTCGTTAATTCTTAGTGATGCTGTTTAGATTTACAAATGCTCCAATAGCTTTTATGGATTTACTAAATAGGGAATTCAAGTCTTCTCTAGATCGATTTGTTGTAATATTCATTGATGATATTTTGATTTACTCTAAAAGCAAAGTGGAGCATGAGGAACATTTAAGATGGACCTTTTATATCTTTTTCCATCTTGTGACCTTGGGATATTATTAGCTACATAAGTTAGTTATAGGGTAACATTTTGCTTAAATTATTTAGATTAATTTGTGACCAACCATGTTGCCATCATGCATTTATGTCTATCTATGTCACACTCATCAACACGAGCATGTTTTTGAAACTTAATTGAGATACCAAATTTCATTATTTGTCACAACGCAATGTTCTATACTATGAAAAATATAAATTTCCCTAGTATTTTCTTATTTTGTAGCCACCATGATATGATATATACCATGCTAAAAGCTAACCAACATGAGTATGATACATGATGCATTTAAATAAGTGAACCAACAATACAAATAGAGAGCTGATATAGAGCTTGAATGGCCTTACTTCAACTAATGGAATGGAGGAATAGCTTGGAACAATTGAACCAGCAGTGTTCAGAAGAACCAAAGACCTTGCAAGGGCAGGCCATAAACCAGCCACAATAGATACAAAATAGCCTGAAAGCAAATGGCGGTAAGGATTAACAAGTTAAAATGAAGAACACTGTCAACATTAAGTTGGAGGAAGACGCTGTCTATTCAAAAACAGTTTCATTTGTTATCATGAATTAGGAAATACCACCAATCGAGTTGCCAACAAGATGCACTGGTTCACCCACAACATCAATGATAAAATCTCTCAATAATTCTGCCCACATAAGTTTGGTGTATAAGATATTTGGTTTTTCTGACTTGCCAAAACCTAGAAGTGTGATTGCCCAAACCCGACGTCCACCATCAGCAATGCTAGATATATTGTCACGGAAATGCTCCAGAAAAGCTCCAAAACCATGAACAAAAAGAACTGCAGGACCTTCATGCCCAACAGCTGTATACTGAAAATAAATCAAGGAATTTGCATAAAAATATGATACAAGCAGTAGAACAAGAATGTAAATTGATGTATAAGTGTGGTAAGTCTAATAATCCTTGACAGAAATTGCTAATATTCACCATACTTTGCAAAGCAAAAGATTTGAGAAACAAAAAGCAGAAGTTGAAGTTACTCCTTGGCCATGCAAGGCCAAGGAAGGTAAGTAGCATGACATGGAAGCAAATAGAGACAAACATCACTGTGATCGTTTTGGAAGTTTCTTTTCTTAGTATCAAGATTAAGACATCTATAGACCATTGTATTTTGCAGTTAAGCTTCAAGTTGTACAAAAGCTGATAATCATAAAGCCTGATTTTGCATAAAACATGTAATAAGAGAAACTGGGTGATATCTGTTTCTCAGCAAAACCAACTTCTCAGATTCTATGATATGTTAGAACTTCCAAAATTATGTTTTATGAAAAGCAACTGAGCAAGCAATTTCACAAAGTCATCCATTTTAGGTCTTGAATAAGCCAACTATAAGAAACCAGACAACCAAGCAGCTGCCTAGAAATGAATTATCCTTGTTAACTAATTGATTGACCCCAACAGCTTAAGCTGATAGGGTCAACAATGCATATTAGGCTTAACACCCCAACCCCTCATGCATCCCGGACCACACACATGGAGGAATAAATGAGCGCAAACAATGTCCGAAATGAGTTAAGATAATAACCAGTTTAAACAAATAAATAATAGACCTAGAGAAGCTTCAAAGTTCAAACTCGGGACCTCCAACAAACTTGGCTCTGATCCCATATTAACTAATCAATGCATCCCAAAAGCTTAAGGTGATAGGAAATTGGTCCACAATGTTTACAAGGTTTAACAAAAACAAATTTAGATTGCCTTAAATAATTAATGAGACATGTATCTTGCACTAGCAAGGAATCTAGTGCCCAAATCATTGGAGACCACAACAAAATGGAAATGTTGATGCAGATCTAGTGGCAGATTTCGAATTTATGCAAAAAGAAGACATCATCCAAGAGCTTAATCATCAATCAATTATTTGATAGCATTTGTTCTGGCTGAGATCGCTCATAGTTCATTGCTTGTAGAAGGTTTCTTCGTTAGATTGTCATGTGTTGCAGATATTATTAATTTTAGGTATCTACATGTTCATTTTACCTGTAAATTATTTCCAGCCATTAAACAACTATATAAATGCTTTATCTCAGCCTTTAATTGGCGAGTTAAGTATCTCCTAATTCTAGCACATTGGATTTTAAGTTGTTGGTTGTTTTATTTTAATCTTTAGATTCAACAACAAGGTTTTAAACACTAGCACTAGAAGTGGTACTAGTCTATCTCCACACTGATACCCAACCGGTGCATCCTGTACTGTGCCGTACAGACACATGGTAAAGGGCAGCATCCCAGTCTTGTACCTAGATGCTGAAAAGGTCCCCTTTTTAAAATACTTATTTCGCCCAAATACTTAAGTAATTTTTGTCTCCTCTGGGCACATCTTCTTCCTTGCTACAATAGTAAAAGGGAAGGACCGTGCACACAAGTTTGAATACCATATGCAATATTATTTGTAAACACCCCAAAAAAATAATAAATATTATATATTTATATCCTCACAATATATATAAATATACATAAATATTTTTCTGCACAAAAAAAAATTATATATCCTTAAATTATTATGTATGTATTGGTATTTTTTGTTCAAAAATTAGTACATTCATGTAACCCACAAAAGTAATTTTAATGATATATCTTTTATGAATTATGCGAGCTTTACTAATATTATCAGATTCATGAGATTATCAAATAATATACATGATTTAACAAGTAATACTTTAACTGTACAACAATTGCTATCATCACCATTTTAAAAATTCATCCAAAAGAAATAATGATTATAAAAATAATTTTAATAATTCATCCATATAGTAAAAAAATAATTTTAGATAGAAACAACTCAGATACAAAATATTTCATTACAACTTTAGTGATGACATGCAGAAAGCTATTGGCATAAATACTTTCTCGAGATGGCAAAAAATTATGAAAATGAAAAAAAATCAAATTCACTCAAATACAAATAATTTTAGAGATCACAAAATAACTTAATGATTCATCCAAATAGTAAACAGAAGTTTATTTACAAAAATAATTCATTGAAACAATAAAAATATTTATTGTAATTTTAATGATGACATACAAAAAGTTATTGGCAAAAATAGTTTTTCAAGATGGGAAAATTAAATTCAATCAAAAGTGATGTTTAGATTTGAACCCATATGTTTCCATAGCAAACACTAACCTCCTATTGAGAATTGTGTCCTAAAGCCAATTGTCTAAATGTAGATGATTGTGCTCTTGGTAAATGATATTGTATATGAATTATATTAATAAAAGTTATTTGGCAGTTCATCGTAATTTGCATCTTCCTTATAGAACTTTTTTGATGATGATGAAGTCCTTAGAACTATTTTCAATCGATAAAGGAGAATTTATCGAATAGTTCTTAAACCTTGTTCGCGACCAAATAATACGTTATTAATAGGACGATAACGTTTATCAAGTATAGGTCGTTGTGTGCTATATGAGTTGGTTGTCCTCGTAACCAAGAAATGTGGAGACATTGGTACGGCATGTAGGTGAAATGTAGGAGTACATTTGCACTGAACTTGATCCAAGTGCAGAGCACTCTGCTATCAAGAGTAGCTCGCAAAGGATATGGATATAAGTATCCCTCCGACCTGAGATCACCATGGTAACTTGCAAGCAACTCACTGTGCTTTGGTGCCGAACTACCTGTATTTCTAATAAAATAATGGAAGGTTTTTGGATACAATCAAATACTTGCGAAATCTGTGTGAGTCAAAATGGAATTGGCCGCTCTAGATTTTTGGAGATGATGTTCGATGTGTTTCAATTGAGTAAAACCTTGTTGACTAGGGTGATCTTTATGATGAGTCACAGGATTTGTAAGGTTGAAATACAATACGGATGAACTGATTAAGAGCTAACAGTTTAAACTCTGAGGTCATCCTGAGCATTGAGGGTCAAAGAGATGAATTATACGATAACCATATGCTAAGGTTCTTGAATGTTGCTTTACAATAATTCAATCTATCCGGACGTCAGATATCATTACTAGATGGTCACTTCAATTAATATAGGAATTAGTTTCTATACTACCGACTTAGTGTTTGAACCTATGGGATCACACACAATAGACATTTCTATCTAATCAGATGACTGATTAACGACTATGAATCGTTAAAGGGTATAATTGTCAATGTGATTGATGATTAACTTTATGCAAGAGTTGCAATAAAATAATTTGATAATGATTAGTGAATTATAGGAGGACTAATTAGCAATTAAATTGCTAATTGACTCAATTTGATTGAGCAATGAGGTTCGGATCAAGTCTAATTGAATTGAATTCGATTAGATTTGGTCTGATTAGGTTATAAGATAACCTAATCGCTAAGGGAGATTAATTCCTGATTTGATCAGGACTTGGGCTCAATCAATTTCTAATTGGATTAGGATTTAATTGAGGAGATTAGGAGCGAATTGGATTAAGTTCACTCTTGTCTATTTGGGTCTAACCAAATTGGATTTGGATAAGACCAAATTGAATCAAAACTAGATTGAACTTTATCCTTGTGCCTCATCCCTTCTCCACGCCAATGTTTCATCACACAAAAGGGAGTTTTGTGTGAGTTTTCTCCACGCCTAAGGCCCCTTGTCGCCCTCTTATTGGTTGGGATAGGGTTGGTTTGAATTTAAATTCAAATTGGATTGGAATTTGAACTCAAACCTAATCCTTATCTAATCCTTTGTCGCCCACCATAAGATGGGGTCTCTTTTGTGCGCAAAAACCAATGCTTCACCGTGAAAAAGATTAGATTTCCACCGTGAGAAAGGTTAGGGCGTGAGACTCTTAGGCGTGGGTTCTTTCATAGGCATATGGGTTTGGAAGAGAGAAAAAGAAAGAGAAATAGGGTTTCTCCTCTTCATCTTCTACCTCCACCTCATCTCCTCCAAAGTTCTCTTGGAAGAGTCCGAGGGATCTGAAGAAAGAGATCAATCAGCCATCAGGAGCAGATGTCCGCAAGAAAGCTAGCATCCTGGAGAGATCGTCGATCGTCGAACCTCCGATCGGATCAGGAGCTTCGTGTGGATACCTATAAAGACCGGACATCGTGCGACTAGAAGAACCGGCAAATCCACGGTGATCAGCTATAGTGAACATCGATCTGCACTCAGGTATTGAGATCTGATCTCAATTTCATAGTAGATATGATCTGCATCATAGATACGATCTATGTTTTTGATTTCAGATCATACATTTTATGTAGTGCCATAAGATCCTTGCTGAGGTAGCTTTTAGATCAGATCTAATGCATGCTAGCTTAAAGTGTTTAATCTAGATCTATTCCGTTGCGTTTTGTTCAAAATTTTTGAAATACATACATGAAACTACCTAGCCAAACTTACAGTGGTATCAGAGCATGGTTGTTGATATGAACATGAATGCATGAATCTGAAATCTATTTTTATATATATAGATCTGATCTGATAGTTTAGATCATAAATCGATGATTAAAAGATCGCACGCACTGTTATAAGGTTGTCCTGCTGTAAGGTTTGCCTCTTATAGTATAAAGATTGTCCTAGTACGTGCTAATCTATTTTGAAAAGGAGTTTTTAAAACTGTTTTAATCATTATGATGAAATCTAAAATCATAAATATGTTTAGATTAGATCTAAGAGTATTTTATGATTTTATTTATCGTAGTTTCATGCAATTCTATTTCAGATCTGATTTTATTTACATGCATATATGTTATGTGTAGTACAGTTTATTTTTGAGTAGCCTAGTACTCAAAATCATGGTAAAGACCGTCCTGCCATAAAAAACTATGGTGGAAGGGGTGCCTGCATGGATTAAGAGAAAGAACTGCGAAAAGAAGGCTCATATGATCTGATACTGTGAATTTTCTATTGCTGGCACGCCTGCCAAGTCGACTCGAATTTGGTTCGAGCCGACTCGAGACCCTAGCGAGTCACCTCGATTTTGTTCGAGTCGATTCGAGACTGATGAATCGGCTAAGTTTTCAAATGAGCCGACTCAGTTTTGCAGACAGAAAATTGTTTTCTGTTCGTCACGAGTAAGTCAACTCTGTCTCAGAGTCGAGTCGACTCACCGTGATGAGTTGACTCAATCCAGGGTGAGTCGACTCATTTTTGTGGACAAAAAATTTGCATGAAATAATTTGTAAAATAGTTTTATATCTGAAATTGTTTCAATATCTTAACCAAATCCATATTCATAATGCACTTATTAAGAATTAAGATCTGAAATTAAGTGATCTAAAATTAAGAATTTTAAAATCTAATGTCACTGTATAAAACATGATGTTTTGGGAATGGGCTAACTTGAATCCGATCATTTGACTAGGTTAGACCTAGGGTTTAAAATCAAATGTATAATGGACTAAATTAAGCAATTGATCAAATCTAACCAAAAATTGATTAAGATTAGATCAAACACAATAGTGATAGTTGGTCAAATCCATATCTTTGATTAGACCAAATGGACCTAATTGTTAGCTCAGTGGTCAAACCTGAGTCCTTAGACTGACCAAATCAAAACTGATAAATCAATTGGTGTCTAAGGCAAGTGGTTGAAAGAGATTTTTAATTGGAACTATTTTCTTTCCTGGCCAATTACGTCGGTGTCCAGGGAAAGAAACGAGGACCCTCCCGCTGATCTCCACTTACCTGACCAATGTGGTCAATCTGATTTTGATTAGATCGCTTAGTGATTTGAGTTCACCCATGCTATCTAGGTTAGTCAGTCATGTGAATGGACTGACTAATTAAGGTGTAACCTTAATACGTTTGTCTTCTTAAATAACTTGGGGAAGTCAGTGGGAGGATCTTACGTAATAAATTGAGATTCACATATAACGAACCCTCTAAATTATTAGGTTCTTAAAATGGCAATGTTATGAGGATAACAAGTTTATTGCCTCCCATTAAGGTGGATGGTAATAGGTCCAATAGTCTAAATAAACATTAAAAGAGCCATATGCTTGGTGTTTATCTAGATTTTGAAATTATCATACATAATATGATGACTCTGTTGTGACTTTCCAATGGATGGTCAGGTTGGCTGAGCTTTACTCGGACTAATCATTCGTTAGTTAGATGCACTAAGTATGTTCATATTAATAGTTGGACCTAACCAGAACTTTCAGTGGAGGCGCCATACGCCTGTTGAAGAGGAGCCTAGGGCAAAATTTTACTAGAAATTATTTGAAAAAACAAGTGGTTAAGAACCTACTCATAGATGCATATGGGTTGGCCGAGCCTTCTTCGGGCCCGTATGCAATCTGTGTAGATTCTAGTACCTGCTAAGAGATTAAGATAATTCTTCGAATTAAAGGTAGAGGCTATCAATTCGTACAAAATAGTAGGAGGAACCTTTAGACTAAAGTCCAAGTCTTTGGGATTAAATGATTCATTTACTAAATTATCTTTTATTTTCTTTTTCAGTAATGGCTAATACATTGTCACTCCACTCACTGTTAGACAGTGACAAACTTATGAGATCCAACTTCAATAGTTGGTATCGGAGGTTAAAAATTGTTTTGGAGCATGAAAAGATTCTATTTGTCCTTACGGACCTTGCACCTGAAGAACCCGCATCTAACGCATGTCGTGCGATTAGAGATACTTATCAGAAGTGTCTCAATGACCGAACGGTGGTGCATTGCATAATGAAGGCAGCGATGCACGACGAGTTTAGTCATAAATTCGAGGATGCACAACCTGAGGAGATGCTTCAAATGTTGAACGAGTCTTTCGGCATCCCTGACGATATTGAGAGACACAAAACCTCCTATGCAGACACAAAACCTCCTATGCAGTGTTTAATGTTCAGATGCGAAAGGGGCATCGATCTAGATCATATATTGTACATGATTGAGCAGATCAAACACCTTAACAAACTTGGCCTTTCGTTGTATGAACAGTTAGCCAAGGATGCTATTCTGAACTCGCTCTCCAAATCCTACCTGCCCTTCTTGGTCATTACAGAATGACCAAGCCTGCAGTGAACTACCATGGTTTGCTAAGTTTACTACAGATATTTGAGAAGGACAATCAGCTCCACAAGGAGCTGGTTCATGTGGTAAGCAAGTCCTCACAGCAGGGCATCGATCCTCTAAGAGAGGAAAGAAGGTGCAGAAGAATCTTGCAAGGGCTGGTGAGCCCAAACTGACCAAGAAGTCCAAGGCAGACCAAAGTCAGGCAGAGTGTTTCTTTTGCAAGAAGCCGGATCATTGGAAGAGAAATTGTCCTGAATATCTTACTTCCCTTGACCCCAACAGGCCTAAAAAAAGGAATGAGCAAATGATTGTTGGTCAAGGTAATTATATGATAACACCTTTCTCTGTATGTGATACTACTACTTGGGCATTGGATACTGGAAGTCCGATTAACATTTGTAATTCGTTACCGAGACTTCAGATTAGTAGAAAGTTCGAGACAGACGAGAGATTCCTGAATGCTGGAGATGAAAATCTTGTTCCAGTTCTAGCTTTATGAATTGTCTAGCTTGTATTCGAATCTGAACTTATCATTCTAGATGATTGTCATTATTGTCCATCCTTCCTTTTAAATATAATTTCTATAGGCTTTTTGGCCAAGAATGGATTTGAATTTTTAATAAAAGATGATTTTTATGATATCATTATAAATGGTACTACAATAATACGTCGACAATTGAGAAATGGCATTTATATTTTATCACAGCTTATTAGTGTAATGTACACATCAAACAAATGCCCTAAATTAGATAATATCACCGATGCCTACCTTTGGCATTATTGGTTCGGTCATATAAACAAGAATAGGATAAACAAATTAACCAAAAAAGAAATCCTCGATATCAATGATTGTGAATCACTACCGACCTGTGAATCATGTCTTCTTGAAAAGATGATCATGTCACTTTTTATTGGAAAGGATGAATGGGCCAATGATGTTCTAAGTCTGGTACATACTAATGTATGTGAACCCATGAACATGAGTGCCAGAGGAGGGTATAATTACTTCATTACTTTCACTGACGATCTATCTAGGTATGGGTACGTCTATCTTATGAAACATAAGTCTGAATCATTTGAAATGTTCAAATAATTCCATAATAAAGTAGAAAAACAAACTGAAAAGTGTATCAAAATCCTTCGATCAGATCGAGATGAGTACCTTTCCAATGAATTTTTGACATATCTAGAAGAGAATGGGATTCTCTCATAATTGACCCCTCCTGAGACACCACAATAGACAGTTCGATTCATGATGATTTTTGCAAGTCTGTCAATTTTTTCTGGAGATATGCTCTTAAAACTACTTGTTATGTGCTGAACAATGTTCCGAGCAAGTCTGTCGTAAAAACTCCATATGAGATATAGACTGGATGTAGGCCGACACACTCTCACCTTAGAATTTGAGGTTGTCTGGCTTATGTCAAATATTTACAGACCGATAAGCTTGGACCAAGATCCGATAAATATTTATTTGTAGGGTACCCCAAAGAATCAAGGGGATATTACTTCTACCATACTAATGAACAAAAGGTGTTTGTAAGTAATAGGACAGTCTTTTTAGAAAAAAAAATTCTTATGAAAAAATTAATGCCACTAAGGTTGAGCTTGATGAAGTTCGACAGGTAGAAAAACCGATACAACCAAGTTGACATACAGAACCGGATTTGATTAGAAAATCAAATCTGGAGCCGATTGTAGAGGCACCTTTAAGGAGATCTAGTAGAGCACCGAATCATCAGGATAGATACTACAATTTCTTGATCCGGGATAGTGATCCTGTTGAACTAGATGAAAATGAAAATCCGATCACCTATATGGATACAATGCAGAGATCCAACTCTGATAAGTAACTTGAAGCCATGAAGTCCGAAATAGAATCCATGAAGACAATGACATGCTCCTCTCATCCTCTGGGCACCCTCTCGACACCTCACTAGTATGCCGTTGCCTCCCTCATCTCCCCCTCACACCCTCTTCCTTGGGTTCTTCCCCTTTCCGATGTCCTCTCCCTCTCTTCCACGCGCTTCTTCTCCCTTGCTCTTCTTCTTCTTCTCCTCCTCCCCCTCTTCTTCTTCTGCTCTCCTTTCCCTGCGTCCAGTTTCCCCTCTTGTCAAGCAAGAAAAAAAAAGAAAGAAAAAGAGAACGAAAGACAGAGAGGAGAGACCCTCTATCTCTTTCCCCCTTTCCATGTGCGAGTGTGTATGTGTGTGCGAGTGGGTTGGGAAAAGGAAAAAAAAGAGAAAAGAAAGGAAAAAGAAACAGCAAGAGAAAAGAAAAGGAAAAAAAAAGGGGAATCTCTCTCTCTCTCTCTTTTTCTCCTCTCTCTTTTCCTCTAACACCTTTAACATTTCCTTTGATTTCTTTGAGTTGTGCCCTTGTTTCGCTTGGTGTTAGGAAGCTGGACAAGGTTGTAGTTTCCCTGTTATAGTAATAGTGGTGTAAAAATAGAATTTAGAATTTTTAAGAATTTGAGAAAGAATGTTAGAATTCTTAGGGATTTTAGAAATTAATTTTAAGAATATTGATGTGCTACTGATTTGGTACATGCATGCGATGTTGAATTATTAGGTCCTGAGGAACCCCAGGGGTGTGTTTAGATTGTCGATTGTTGGCACCTACAAGGTAAATAACATTTACATTATATAATTAATCAAAATTAAATAGACATTTATATCATCTCTTTGACATGATACAAATGGCTTTAATAGCATTCAAATTTGGTCATGCACGGGATTTTGCATAGAATCTCCATAATCATGAATGATTGATTGGTAATGTGAATGTTATAAGCTGGAATTAATGATGTTATATGCTACGATCAGATCAGACTTGATAAATTATGATTATTGCCTGTTGAAATACATATATCATAGCTAATCATAGCTATACCAGAGTTGTATCAAGCTATATCAAAGCAGAATTAAACTTATATCAAAAAGATAAGAAATATATAAATTATATATAGTTATTGATATATATGTATCATCTGACTCTCAGGCCTATTGTATTTGATATCCAGACTTGAGATCCCCACCACAGTGGAAATCATGGACTTGAGATCCCCACCACAAGAGAAAGCGTGGACTTGCGATCCCTACCATGGGAGAAAGTGTGGACCTGAGATCTCTCACCATGGAGATAATCATGATGCCATAGTAAAGGCTGTAGAGCTAAAAGAAATGGATACCCATGCTTAAGTGTAGTATTATGCAATTGGATATATACACTAGACCTTCATATTATTTACTGATTTCCATGTCATAGAAAAATTAGCATAAAACTGCATCTTGAATATCATTAATTACATAATGTTGATACTGATCAGATTGATATCACATACTATATGATGCATTTGAGTTGCATGTTAACATGATTTTAACCAATTTATAAATGTGTTTGTTACTTACTGAGCAACAAAGCTCATAATCTTCTTTTATTATTTCAGATCTAGGGTTCAGAGGTTAGTTGGACCGGCATTTTTGGGGACTAGTGAGAGGCAAGGCCATTTTCGTAGTTAGTAAAATTGATTTACTTAAGTATATGTATATTATGGTGTTTTTGGGAATTGTATATTTAACTCATTTACTAAAGTCTTAAATCAGAAGAAGAATTCCAGGTTAAAATGTTTGGTAGTGTGGCAATATATATACATACATACATATATATATATATATATATATATGAACATATGGATTAATAGGTTGGACACTCTGATATCTGCTATCTCCTGTATATGAATGATATAAACTATAGATTATATTGATTTATTGACAGATGGATGCCTTGCATGCATATAGGAACGGTTCCCTGTAAGTATGCGGTGGCTGCTCATGTTCTCGATATTTTACCCAGAGTCGAGGACATGACAGTTAAAGTGGTATCAGGCATAGATTTAGATTTGTAGGATACATTGGTCCTAGGATTTGACACACATTGAGTGTAGGTGGGGTTGTTATCTGATATTTAGAAATATTTTTATCTATAGTAGGTGCTAGCACTAAATTATGATCATTCATACCCTTATAGTTAAATTTTGTTATTGTCCCAATGTAAATAGGAAATGAAAAAAGCTTTTACTGTTACAAAACATTCAGAGAATAAAATAATCTATGCCTCTTATATGCTTCAAGGTGAGGCCTCGGATTGGTAGAGGATGGTATAAACCAAGCATGCTTCTGAGGTAGAGCTTTTCACTTGGGATAAATTCTGTAAAGCTTTTTATGACAAATATTTTCCTTCCAGCATTAGAGCCCCCAAAAGAGCATGAATTTATCTCTTTAAAATAGAAAGGCATGACTGTGGCACAGTATAAAGCTAAATTTAATGAACTTGCTATGTTTACACCTAAACTGATAGAAGATGAGGGGATTAAAGTTCAAAAATTTCAGATGGGTTTCAGAGCAGAAATCAGGAAAGCAATAGCACCCTTGCAGTTGACCACCTATACAGACATGGTGAATACTGCATGAATTGTAGAAAGAGAAATTGAGCAAAAATAAAAGGAAAGAGAGGGTCAGCGGAAGAGGTTTAAATCAGCCATGAGACAGAGTGGGCAAAGTTCAATATGGCAATCAAAGCAATCAATTCAACAGGAAGTGGTTAGACAACCTCAAGCAAGTTCAATTCGTTGTTCTCGGTGTGGAAGGAATCACCTTAGTAGGGATTGTCCTTTGAATGTTGGTGCTTGTTTTAGATGTCACCAAAAGGGTCACAGGATAGCAACATATCCCATACCAGCTGAGAGTCAAACTGCTTCGACACATTCAGTTGTTCGGCCAGCTCAAGCATCAGCTAGTATTACTAGACAGAGTAAAGTGGAAAGTCAAAGACCTCAAATTCAGGGGCGAGTATATGCCATTACTCAGCAAGATGCCCAAGCTTCTAACACAATGGTGGCAAGTACTATTCTTGTACTCAACACATGCATATGCTTTGTTTGATTCTGATGCCATTCATTCCTTCATATCCACTGCATTTGTTGCAAAACATGGTATATTGTTTGAACCTTTAGAGACAATAGTATATGTTAAAACCCTAGTGGGAGATGTATTAGTCACTGGTTATATCTTCGAGTCTTGTGTCGTTAAAATAAGAGGTAAGGAGTTGGTGGTAGATTTGATAGTGCTAGACATGAGGGGCTTTGATGTGATTTAGGAATGAATTGGTTAGCTACCTATTATGCCTCAATTGATTGTAATAAAAAGATCGTGAATTTCCATATCCCTGATCAGTCGGAGTTCAGTTTTTGTGGGAAGTACAAGAACTACCCCTCCACAAATAGTATCAGCCTTACAAGCTAGCCAAATGTTAAAGAGGGGTTATATAGGATATCTGGCTAATGTAAGGGATATGCAAATAGATGAACAAAAATTGGAAGATATCCCCATTGTGCATTGGCTTCCTGATGTGTTTCCACAGGACTTGCCAAGATTACCATCAGATAGGGAGATCGAATTCTCCATTGACCTAGTTTCTAGTATAGAGCCAATTTCTAAAGCTCCGTACTGAATGGTCCAACAGAATTGAATGAATTAAAAGAACAGCTTCAAGAATTATTAGTAAAGATTTTATGAGACCTAGCATATCACCTTGGGGAGCTCCAATTCTATTTGTGAAAAAGAAGGATGGGAGCCTACGACATTTTATTGATTACAAGGAATTGAATAAGGTGACTGTTAAAAATAGTACCCCCTATCCAAGATTAATGATTTGTTTGATAGCTGCGAGGAGCCTATGTTTTCCAAAATTGACCTCAGATCAGGATATTATCAATTAAAGATCAAAGCAGAGCATGTGCCTAAAACTGCCTTTCAAACCCGATATGGATATTACGAATTTTTGGTGATGCCATTCGAATTAACTAATGTCCCAACTGCATTCATGGACTTGATGAACAGAATATTTAAGCCTTTCTTGGATCAGTTTGTGATGGCATTTGTTGATGACATTTTGATTTATTCTAAGAGTAAGGAAGAACATGAAGAGCATCTAAGATGTATCCTTCAAATCTTAAAAGAAAAGAAGTTTTTTGTCGAGTTTAAAAAATGTGAGTTTTGGCTGGATAGAATCGCATTCCTTGGGCATATAATATCTAAGAAAGGTATTTCTATGGATTCTAAAAAAGATAGATGCTATTGTGAGCTGGAACAGGCCAACCAGTGTGTCCAAAATCCGTAGTTTTCTGGGTCTGGCTGGACATTATCAAAGATTGGTAGAAGGATTTTCTAAAATTGAGATACCTCGGATCCGTTTGACTTAGAAGGGAGTCAAGTTTGAAGGGTCTGAAGAGTGAAAGAAATTTTGAAGAATTAAAAAGAAGACTGATATCAGCCCCTATTCTCACTATACCTTCTGAAAGTGGAGGTTTCATAATATACAGCGATGCTTCTAAGAAGGGTTTAGGATGTGTTTTAATGGAGCATGAAAGGGTTATAGCATATGCTTCTAGGCAACTAAGACCTTATGAACAAAATTATCCTACACATGACTTGTAGTTAGCAGCGATAATTTTTGTACTTAAAATTTAGAGGCACTATTTATGTGGTGAGCATTGTGAAATATTCACTAATCATAAAAGCCTGAAATATATCTTTACTCAAAAAAAAAACTAAACATGTGGCAGAGGAGATGGTTGGAATTAATAAAGGACTATGACTTATCCATTAATTATCATCCAAGAAAAGCCAATGTAGTAGCTAATGCATTAAGCAGAAATCCGTCGATAATTTGGCAGCATTGATTACTACTCAAAAGCATATTCTGGTGGATCTAAGGAAATCTGATATTGAAGTACAGGGGCATGAACATGGAGCACAGATAGCATATTTCAAAGTATAGCCTAATCTGATTGAAAGAATTAAAGCTGCTCAGGATGGTGACTCAAAGTTACAGAAAATTAAAGAACAGGTGAATTCCATGATACAACCAGAATTTCAAGTTCATGAGGATGGATCCTTGAGATTTAAAAACAGAATGTGTACCTAATGCTCTAGAGTTGAAGAGGGAAATCCTAGAAGAGGCTCGTAATACTAGCTATACTGTACACCCTGGTAGCACCAAAATGTATAGGGATTTGAAAAGAATTTTTTGGTGGAATAATATGAAAAGAGTTGTGCAGTTTGTTGCCCAACGTCTGACATATCAGTTAGTAAAAGCTGAGCATTAGAAATCCGAGGATTACTACAGTCATTACCAATTCTTGAATAAAAATGAGAGCATATCACTATGGATTTTGTGACTGGTCTACCGCAAACTCCTAATAGTATTGATGCAATGTGGATAATTGTTGATAAATTAACCAAATCAGCTCATTTCTTGGCATACAGCGTTGGTCACACTCCTGAAAAGCTTGCTAATCTTTCTATTAAGGAAATTGTGAGACTACATGATATCCCTGTGACTATTGTATTTGATAGAGATACTATATTTATATCTCAATTCTGAAAGTTTGCCTAAAGCCCTGGCAACTAAATTGACTTTTAGTACTGCTTTCCACCCCCAGACAGATGGACAGTCAGAAAAAATTATTCAGATATTAGAAGATATGTTAAGAGCTTGTGTCATTGATCTTAAAGGCTCTTGGGAAGAACATCAACTTTTAGTAGAATTTGTCTATAATAACAATTATCAGTCTAGTATACAAATAGCACTTTATGAAGCATTATATGGAAGGAAATGTAGATCCCCGATATGATGGCATGATGTGGGTAAGAAAAGATTATGACCTGACTGGTACAGCAAACAGGAGAAAAGATTCACTTAATCAGAGAGCATCTTCGTACAGCTCAGAGTAGATAGAAGAGTTATGCAGATAGGAGGCGAAAATTGGAATTCCAAATTGGTGATCATGTATTTCTAAAGGTATCGCCTGCGAAAGAAAATTGTAAGATTTGAAATTTGGGATAAGTTGAGCCTTAGATATGTTGGTCCATTTGAAGTATTGGTAAGAGTGGTGCAGTGGCTTATAGGCTTGCTTTGCCTCCTCTACTTACAGGAGCACTATGTCTTCTATATTTCTATGTTAAGGAAATACATATCAGATCACAGTCATATTATAGAATATGAACCGTTACAGCTCAAAGAGGATTTAAGCTATAAAGAGTATCCTTTGCCAATAGTGGACCGAAAAGATCAAGTGTTGCAAAGATGTGTTATCCCATATATTAAGGTGCGGTGGAGCAATCATTCAATGCAAGAGGCCACTTGGGAATCAAAGAAAAAAGTAAAGCAAAAGTATCCATATCCATTTGAGAACCCAAGTATTTTAATTTCGAGGACGAAATTTAATTAAGGGGCGGAGAATGTGATGACCTAGGCCCATCCAGGCCCAAACCCAAGCCCCAGCAACGTTCGCCCCTTAGACGGTGCCCTATTGGCCCTTAAAACCAAGAATAGGGGGGAGATTTCCCATGTTTTCCTGATTTTTTCCTAAGCCCAAACCCCCTACCACCTCTTTCTCTGCCTCTCCCGCTCACTGTGCTCCTCTCATCCTCCTGGCACCTCCCAAATCCATCATCGCCTCCCTCGTCTCCCCCTCACACCCTCTTCCTTGGGTTCTTCCCCTTTCCAACATCCTCTCCATCTCTTCCATGCGCCTCTTCTCCCTTATTCTTCTTCTCCTCCTCCCTCTCTTCTTCTTCTTCTCTTCTTCTTCTTCTCTCCTCTTGGTTCTGGTTTTCCCTCTCTTGTCAAGGAAAAAAAGAAAGAAAAAGAGAATGAAAGACAAAGAGGAGAGACCCTCCGTGTCTGTTCCCCCTCTTTCCGTGTGCGAGTGTGTCCGTGTGTGGGTTGGGAAAAGGAAAAAAAAAGAGAAAAGAAGGAAAAAGAAACAGCAAGAGGAAAGAAAAGAAGAAAAAGGAGAATGTTTCTCTCTCTCTCCCTCTAACACCTTTACCATTTCCTTTGATTTCTTTGAGCCGTGCCCTTATTTCCCTTGGTGTTAGGAAGCCAAACAAGGTTGGTAGTTTCCTTGTTATAGTAATAGTGGTGTAAAAATAGAATTTAGAATTTTTTAAAATTTTAGGAAGAATGTTAGAATTCTTAAGGATTTTAGAAATTAATTTTAAGAATATTGATATGCTACTGATTTGATACATGCATGCGATGTTGAATTATTAAGTCCTGAGGAATGCTAGAGGTGCATTTAGATTGTCGGTTGTTGGTATCTGCGAGGTAAGTAACATTTACATTTTATAATTAATCAAAATTAAATAGACATTTATATCATCTCTTTGACATGATACAAATGGCTTTAATTGCATTCAGATTGGGTCATGAATGGAATTTTGCAGAGAATCTCTATAATCATGAATGATTGATGAGTGATTTGAATGTTATAAGTTGGAACTAATGATGTTACATGCTATGATCAAATCAGACTTGATAAATAGTAATTATTGCCTGTTGAAATGCATATATCATAACTGTATCATAGCTATACCAGAGTTGTATCAAGCTGTATCGAAGCTATATTAAAGTTGTATCGAAAAAAAAAGAAATATATAAATTATATATAGTTATTGATATATATGTATCATCTGACTCTCAGTCCTACTGTGTTTGATGTCCGGACTTGAGATCCCCATCAAATTAGAAAGTGTGAACTTGAGATCCCTACTATGAGGAAAAGCGTGGACTTAAGATCCTCACCATGGAGGAAAGCATGGACCTAAGATCTCTCGCCACTAGGGTAATCATGGTGCCGCAATAAGGGCTGTAGAGCTAAAAGAAATGGTATCCATGCCTTAGTATTATGCAATTGGATATATATACTACCCCTTAATATTTATTGATTTCCATGTTATAGAAAAGTTGGCATAAGACTGCATCTTGAATATTATTAATTACATAAAGTTGATACTAATCAAATTGATGCATTTTGAGTTGCATGTTAACATGGTTTTAACCAGTTTATAAATGTATTTGTTACTTAATGAGCTAGGAAGCTCATAATCTTCCTTTATTGTTTCAGATCTAGAGTTCAAAGATTAGTTGGACCGGCCTTTTTGGGGATTAGTGAGAGGCAAGGCCGCTTTCGTAGTTAGTAAAATTGGTTTGCTTAAGTATATTGTGGTGTTTTTTGGAGTTGTGTTTTTAACTTATCTACTAAAGTCTTGAATTGTAAAAGTCAGAAGAAGAATTCTAGATTAGTATATTTGGTAGTGTGGCAATATATATATATATATATATGAACATATGGATCAATAGGTTGGGCACTTTGATATCTACTGTCTCTTATATGTGAATGATATAACCTGCAAGTTGTATTGATTCATTAATAGGTGGATGCCTTGCATACGTATAGGGACAGTTTCCTGTAAATATGCGGCGGCTGCTCACATTCCCGATATGTATCCCAGGGTCAAGGGCGTGACATATTTGTTTCCAAGCCATAATCATAACTGTTGCCCTAACCATTTGTAGCCCCTAAACCACAAACATTAGAACCTTTAGAAACCCTATTTACTGTCCTACATCAAAATTTTTGAGTCAAAACGTGAGTTCAGTTCATTTCTGGTCATGTGGGGCCATGTCCCACATGGCTTGTTTGCCCGCACCTGATGGAGACTAGACAGCCCATAAGGAACAATGACCTACGATCAATTAGCTAAACTGATTGCAGGCCTTGTGGCCACATCAAGGGATCAAGAAACCCATGTCATTGGTTCACCTAAGACAACAAACTCACATTAGAGCCCTAAATGTGAAGGGAAATGAAGCTCATGAGTTCTATCAGGCGAGCAAAATGTGAAGGGAAAAGGAGCTCATGAGTTCCATGTGCAAAAAGTTATTTAGCATGAACATCATGAAGGTGATGCACATACATTACATCACCCACAAGGAGCCATAATAATATCATGAAGACCAGCAAGTTTATGTTGACAGAAAGGTGGATGGTGTACCATATGATCAAATGGGTTCAGGCAACACCATTTCTAGAAAAATATGGTGGGAAACTTGAAATCAAGGTTTTCCATGAGACCATGACTAGATGCGTTTGATATGGACCGGTATTAAGTGATATGGCATGACTCCATAGATGCGTGCTTCTGCCAAGACAAAGTTAGCAGGGCAAGCTAAATTGTGTTGGTTTGAAATTAAGAGGCAAATGCAGCACGTGACCAGGATCTTGTAGAGTACTAAGCATAGAATTCCATACCGGACCGAACCAGCTGGTACACCCCATACCGAGCCGGATCAGTGGGGAATCGGGATGGTTCGACCGAGAAAAATGGTACACCCGAGGGAGAGGGAAAGAGAGAAAGAGAGAGGAGGGGAGGGAGAGAGATCACGATGCCTTCGGAGACCGGCGGTGGCCCGCTACGGACGCCAGAGGGCCGCGGAGGCGGAGGAGAGGGAGAGAGATCACGATACCTTCGGAGGCCGGCGGTGGCCTGCTACGGACGCCAGAGGGCCGTGGAAGCCTCCGCGGCTCGATGTCGACTGATAGAACTTTTAAACAAGAGAGAAAGAGAGAGGGGGAGCAATGGTATCAAAGGGTCGCGCAATCGATAGAGAGGTTGCCACAGGGTGCCGGACGGCTGCCATGGCCATCGGGCGGTGCAAAACACAATCGAAGCCACGACTGTAAAACAAGGATGACCACCCCTGTTCCTTCATCGTATTTTTTTGAAAACATCGATAAATAGTGAAGACAGCAATCTGTTTGTCGGCTTCATTTTTTTAAGATTTTTTTAAAAAAATAAAAACAGTAAAGTCGGCAAAAGATTTATCGGCTTCATTTTTAAGCAAATAGTAAAGTTGACAAAGAGTTTACCGGCTTCACTTAAATGAAGCCAGTAAACCTATTATCGACTCCACTGTAATCTGGATTTCGTCCCTGCTTCACATCCACGGCACCACAGGTGTCGAGTGCACCATCTGGCGGCTACAACGGCCAGCCAAAGGCCGTCCGGTGGCTTCTCCAATGGCTTCCCCCCCTCATTTTCTTTCTTCCTCCTCTATCTGTCTCTCTCTCTCTCTTCCTCCTTTAGGTTCGTTTCCTTGGCTTTGTGTTGGTTCGCGTCGGTTGGTCCGGCATGGATCTATACCAACCTGTACTTCCAGTAGACCGACACAGATTCCAATATCGAATCCGCGAACCTTGGTACTGAGAGTAAAATTTAAGAAGACTAAATGAATAACAACTCCTAACTCTCTAGAGATCTATATTGCATTGCTCACATCGCATCAGGGAGTGAGTCAGATTTTGACTATACAAACAAGTTTGTAACAACAAGTTTGACAAGCTTATTATATGATGTGACATCCACAAAAACCCCAAGCTGGCAATGTGATGGAGGACAATGGTGGCAGCCATTGAAGACCTATAAAAGGCATCCTAAGGCTGGTTCTAATGCTTAAGCCTTGATTTGGAATGTGTTGGATGACGTGGAGCCTTCTCAAGACCTTACTTAGGGTCAACTAGTCATAGAATCTTAACTTTATGTTTTTCAATGGTACTATAATGCTCGTTCCTTTTTATGAACCCTTTCTTAAATTTTTAGAGTTAGGAGCAAGATTTGCGGACTCGGTACCGGAGCCTGTGCCGATCGGCCGGCGGGACAACTCGGTATGGGTCCGTACCGGACCGTATCGACACAAACCGACAGGCCAGAGAAGGGAGAGGGAGAAGAAAGAGATGAAGAGAGACGGAGGAGGAGAGGAAGAGGGAGAGAAGGGGGGAGAGGGAGAGGAAGAGATGTCGTCGGAGAGCTCTCCGATGGCCGATGAGGCAGGGCAGAGGGAGCGAAGGGCGCTCGAGGGCCGCGGAGCACCGCCACTTCGAAACAAGGGTTCACCCCTGTTTTGATTTTTATTTTTGAGGTTTAACGTGCGAAGTCGGCAACAATGTTGCCAACTTCAGTGTTTTAAAGAAAAATCTGATGAATTCGGCAAATGATTTGCCGACTTCAAATCAAATTTAAAAAAATAAAACTTCGAGGAGTCGGCACTTGGTTGGCGACTTCATACTTTAAAATCAAAAAAAAAACCGAAACAGGGGCGAACCCCTGTTTCAAAAATGAAGGGGCGGAGCCACGGAGGCCCTCCTCCATCTCGGCTGCCATCAACCCGTCGTCGTGGGCTCGCCAACCACCGAAGACCTCGCAGTGGAGGCGCCGTCCATCTGGAGGCCTCGGCCTTCGGAGGCCCGATAAGGACCTCCCACTCTCTCCTTCCCTCCATCCATTCATACCAACGTCGGCAAGACGTCAGATGGCCTCCAGCGGCCACCGCAGGCCCTTTCTCCCTCTCCCCTCTCTCTATCTCCCTCCCCCCTCTCTCTATCTCCCTCTCTTTCTTCTCCATCCGTCCGAGAACCGATTTCGATGTTAGAACCATCCCAGTTCTCCGTCGGTACAGCTCGATACGGGGTGTACCATGATTTTGAGAACCTCGGTCAAGAGTATTTTTATGGACTGTCATAGGGCTCATGGGCCGTATTTTGGGTCTATTTATATTTGGAGGCTTAATTTATGGTCTTTAGAGGGGCCTAATTAGTAAAAATTATGGATTTGTAATTTAGAATCTGAATCCTAATAGGAGTAAGGGTATTAGAACTCTATAAATGGGGTTGCAATGTCTTATTATGAAGGAAATCAAAAATTTCAGAGATTTTTCCAAAGCAATCATGCTTTTTTTTAGAGTTGTGGGATGCAATTCTAACCCTAGGTCTGATGCCTATAGGATTCTATGTGCGATTCCTACAAGATGTGTCTATTTTCGTCTTCTTTTTTTCTAATTACAGCCCCCAAAAATCTCAAATTCAGATCTAATTCCATCCCCACTAAACCCAAGCAACCAAAAGCAACAAATCTGTGGTCGCCCATCCATCAATCAGCCTTCAGATTCACAAAACAAACAAATTTTTTATTTCCATTGTTTTCTTTTTCTAGCTCAACCCTCAAAACTTCATCTTTTTCACCCCACATCACTTTCCATCCATATACCAATATAAATCCTAGCTTCTTACACAAATTCCCTACATTTTCTAGCCTGAAACAACCCATTAAACACCCTTGAATTTTCCCAAATCAAGGCTGTCCTACACCACAATTTCTCGGTTCCATAATGGATTGCAGCCTAATATTAAGCAAGAAATGATTCCTCCTGTGGATAATGTTAGCCAGGCCTCCTGTTGGCACTAGAGTTGGAAGAGTACCTTAGACATGTCATTAAGGTGTTTAGCTCCCAAGCCAAGCAGTCCCTTACCTAAAAGAAAGTGATAAACAATTAAGGGCAGATAATTCCGCTCCCCCACTTTCTAGCACAGTAGCTTTAATAGTTAATACTAAGGACCCGTTTGGATAATTGGGCCCAAAATCCCATGGGATTCCAGCCCTTAGTGAGGTCTTTTTTTTTATCCTATAGGATTCGGGCCAGCCCACCCCACAAGTTCTTCGGGTTCTTACAAATATAGGCCTAGCCCAGCCTAATTTAGCTGGTTGTCTTGGCCCAACCCACAAATCCCAAAGGATTTTGGGCCTAGACATCCAAATAGACCCTAAACAGAAGGGGATGATGAAGTCAAGGGTTTGGATCGCATGGCATAATTGCCTGGAGTTTCAATGGAGAATATTCAGGCACCAAAACTATCTGATGGTCCAAATTGTTTCAAGTAATGAGTCTGTATTTATTCAGTCTTTAAATAGAGAATCAACCATTAGGTTACATAGCCACTAAGTAACATATTCTTTCAAGTTACTTAGCTATCAACTTCTTGACTTGTAAGTAATTTGGTCCCAACTCCCAAAGTTATTTTTTGTTTACTTGGTTACTTAATCCTTAAATCAGGGTAAGCTATACATACAGGATATAGAAAACTAAAAGAATAGTCTTAAGTCATAATTTGTATGTGAGTTTAATATAAGAAAGAGGTTTTCTTTGGCAAGGTTTGGCCTCCTACCCCTCTCTGTTGCCTCCCTCCCTCAAACTCTATCCTACTCCCTCTATAGTGCTTTCTTCTCTAATCTTTCTCTGCTGTTTGTTTCCTTGATTTCTTTCACTCTTAGGCCAATCTAGATCACTATAAGCCATCCCCTTAATGGTCCTGCATCGATTTGGTATTAGAGGTAAATTGCTATATCATGAGGCACAATTTCCAGCATGATGATAGAAGCCCTCAACAAATAGCTATGAGCATCAAAACTATCTATAAATTTCTTCAGATAGCGAGTCCATATTTGTTTAATTTTTTAAGTATTAGTCATTAAATTACTTGGCCACTGTATAAGTTACTTGAGGTCTATCTTCTGAAAGGAGCTTCAGTACGCAGAAGGCAAAGGAAGCACGTAGTGGATATGCGATATGCGGCCCACTCAGGCATTATTTTTAGTATTTTGCTAATTAAAAATAAATACAATATATTAAAAATAATAAAATAGAAACTACAATAGTAATATTTTTCCAATAGACTAGCAATATTATTAACAACTATGACAAGTAATTATTACTTAATACATAATAGCAAAATAGTTATAACATAATAAACATATTAACATTATTGAATACATACATCAAGCCCAACAGAAACCCATATCAAACATAACCATCAGATCGAACTTGATTCATCTGTGAACCCATAAAAGAGGTCACTACCTAGTTACGTTCCCAATAATTTGACATCTTGGAAGGGGCAAACCTGGGGACAGACCTAGGCATTTTGCCCATGTGTTTAGTTGGTGAGCATGCTAAGTTTGCTTACAGCATCTCAATCAGATCCTCTCCGTGGCTAAGTTTGCCTATGACATCTCAATAAGTTATCCCATGTCATGCTGCAGGTAGTTACCAGTTGTAAGCCTAGAAGACCTATTGAACTAATTCCATTGCCTCCCAGTCAAGACCATTTGAACTTGTTGAATCTTTTACTCAACCTTTTTTCAGCCAACCCATCTTACTAGTGATACCTCTACCTAATATATCCATATTCCCTTTTCTTCTCTTCCTACACCATTCATGCCGCATTTGACTTCTACTTTAAAGAAGAAAGAAAAGATGAATAAGAAGGGAAAAATATGACAAACAATTTTCCATGCATGGAGGGAGAGTGAGAATTTCTCAAGTGACATAGTTGTGCAAAATCTAAGGCAATAGAAATTACAAAGGCAAAATTCTCGAAGCTTAACTCAGAGTCCAAGACCAATATGAGAAATAATAGAGCCTTCATGCACCAAGATTGATCTGTTCCAAGCCATGGAGAGTAATTGTTCAAGGTCGCAGAAACATGTATTGCACTATATATATAAAGATGCACATATGTACATATATGGTGAGATAAATTGGATCTTAAATATTAACAGCTTCCTAAAATAAAAGATCCCTTGCATGAAGCATTTTATGGAGAAGATCCCAATATTTCTAGATCAATTTCCTAAATTGTGATTCAAAAATGCTGAATCAGTGATATGTTCCAACTTAAACAATGGTAGGCTCTAGTGTTTAACAATAGGATAGTATTTAAATATTTTTTTTGGTAGCCTTGACAATAGTAACCAGGTGCCTAGGCTTCAGAAACATGTAGACCAGCCAAATAAAACTTTTTTTTAAGCAGTGGTGTGTCCCAACTTAAACAATGGTAGGCACTAGCATTTAACAATAGGATAGTATTTCAATATTTTTTGGATAGCCTCGACAACCAGGTGTGCCTAGGCTTCAGATAAATTTAGACCAGCCAAATAAACCTTTTTTTAAGCAATAATCTGTATCTTTCAATCCTAGCATCTTCTTTTTTTTTTTTAGTGGAAGGACAACTTAGCATCTTTTGCTAATGTGATCATTCTGATAAAAGGCTGGAGGATAACCTTGATCAGACAGGTTAGGAGGAGTAAAGGTGACCAAATAGCAATGGTTTGCACTATGTTACATGCAGAAGGTGTAGGAGAAGACACAAGCATGGGCGTATCGTAAGACCAACTAATGATGGTTTGGGCAATGCTATATTCAGGAGGATGCAGATGTGGTGCTGAACATTGTTGGGAGGTATCACATTATAAGCCAAAAAAAAGGGGTTATGTTGCATGCATAAAGGATCAGATTTAGAGGTACAACACTGGCATGAGGCCTCGTATTCAAGGACCAAATAAAAATATACAGACAAATATATAAACATTTGTCTTGCAAAAAGTGTATGTACATTGAGCAGAAATAAGAAAGCTTTAACATTTACAATTTTGAAGATTTGGTTTCCAAAGAAAGTTGCTACATATAGATAAAACCTAAGTGCCTACACATTCAATATCCTGCAAAAAAATAGCAAGCCGGCAGCAAAACCTATGCAATACAGGTCCACTGGTCATGTTTAAGCTGCACTCAGATATGTCAACATTTGCCCAGAGAATCTACAGCTGCATCTACCCAACACTGTGGGAAGCCAATCTACAGGAATAATAAAGCTTTTTCAAAACTCAACCTATCCCAGAAACTCACTATGCAATCCCAAGCCAGTTTTGTATCAGCTTATATGCCATGTCAGACCTAAGACCATTTTACTGGCATGGGCCAATCGATATCATATAACAGAAACAGTGTGAATTACACTCAAGCTATTTTATCAATCATGAACTTTTTTTAGGATATCCTCCTGCAGGATATCAAGGAATTCATAATGCAGACTAGTTTGATAATGCAAAAATCTGCTCACTGGATCGTTTTAACGAAATGGATAAGAATTAATGTCTTGATGACTTCTCCACATGGCTCACTTTGTAAAACATGTATTCAGAATTTTTTTGTTTCAAAAAAAGGAAAATAGGACCTGAAAACAGCTTCCTATATTTGCATAACATGAATATTCATCCTTTGTCTTACATTATTATCCTCAAATATAAGCCTACAATTCTTAATTTATATGATTGTAAAACTTCTGACCAGCATTCACTGTACTGCTAGGTTCAAGGTGTACCTAACTGTACAAAGGGTGGACCAGCATGATTCCGGCCATGGCTCGATAAATCAGGAAAGAGAAGGGGGGAGGAGGGGGGGAGGGAGGGAGAGAGCGAAAGAGAGAGGGGAGGGGGGGAGGGAGGCAAAGAGAGAGAGAGAGAGGCCAAGAGGTGGGAGGCCCGAAAGGTATCATCGAAAATAGTTATCCCTATTTTGTTTCAAAACAAGGGCCTCTTTTTTTATTTTGCCAACTTGAACCAAAGTTGAAGCCAACTTCAATTCAAGTTTCCCTCTCCCCGACTCTGCCCCGCCCCCCACTCTCTTCAGATCTCCCTTCATCGGTATGCCCCAAAACAGTGTGGCACGGAATCATACCATACTATACCACCAGGGAACCCGTACTGGTACAGCCAACCTTGATTCTAACGATACCTGGTGCATGGTCAACATCAAAGGAAATAAAGCAGGAAAAGTAAAGCTAAAAGTAGATGAAGAAATACCACAAATACCTGAATTAAATAGCCATTCCAACTCCAAATGCGTATGGGATATATTCCTTCATTGCATTTTTGGCATTTCAAAGCCAAGAGCCAATACCACTGTCACACATCAGGTGCACTTTGAGATGCATGCAAGAAAGGATGATGAAAACCAAGACAACAAACTTTAAAAAGTGTTCAACAATACTAAACAATTTAGTGCACATAACTTCCAACTCAATTCATTCTTTTGAGCCGTACCTCCATTGAATGAACAGCATCAACTGCAGCTGCAACAGTAGGTGTTGAGTATCCAAATGGCGATACATAGCCTGCATTGCGTTCTCTCTCATATTTTATAGCTTCATAGTAAACTCTCCTCCTGGATATGGTTCCAAGGTAAAGAGCAGAACCGAACAGAGCACCAAATGAAGCTCCTTTTCTGCATTCAGCCTTTCGTAACTTCTCATGTAACCTGTTCAACAATCAGGCAAAAGCATTTTTCAGGTTTCTGAACACCAAAAAGAAGCATTGCTTCCACGAAATAATCTGCCTGCTGAATGATACCAAGCATTGCAATATTGACATATCTGTGACCCACTCAAGTTGGACAATCATATCATAAATCAGATTGTTCAGTACCTCTCAAAAACAACGAATAATGCTATAATGCTGTATAAGAATACTGTAAATAACATGAACCAAATTACAAAATAAAACAAAAAAAAAATTGACATGATGATTGGGTTTGACACAAGACAAAAGAAGTTTGCATCTATCAGACACCAATCTATGAGTCCATTTAAAGAAAGGTGACATGTATAGCTCTGCTGCTACAATGTGAATGCCCAGATTGTGTCTTAACTTGCCTTTCCATCATACATGAAGATTATCTGCCCAATACTTTGTTTTGCATCAATTCAAGAGAATTAGAGTGAATAGCATCTTTGACACCAATTACAAAAGATATTTTACTCAGTGTATTATAATTTCTCCTTTTGGTCATTAAAAATTAAACTAAAATGACAAACTCCTGATATGTTTTGATTGCATAATAGTAAACATGATAACACATCCATCTTCTGGACAAGAGTATACATAGGACAGCCTTGATTAGGGAAAATTCAGGGTTGCTTAATGGGCTGTTTTGAGCAGAACGGGTAGGGAAATTGCACAAGAAGCTATGGTTTATGTTGCTATATTGATGGGGAGTGGTCTGGGTTCAAAATAGAGGTGAAAAGTAGTTTTGAGGATTTTAAGCGAGCTAGAATTAGGAAAAAGGGAATACACAATTTGCTTGTTTTGTGAATTTGAAGGCTAATTGATGGATGGGTGGCTATGGGCTTTGTTGCTTTTGGTTGGTAGGGTTTAGTGGGGATTGAATCAGATCTGAATTTTGAGGTTTTGGGGTGTTGTAGTTAAAGAAAAAGAAGAAGAAAAGAGACATGTTGGAAGATGAGTGAATATCATAACGAGTTGTCATGATCATGACTACCATGGTAAGCATGACCTCAAAGATTTCAAGATCAGATATTATGGCTATTATGGTCAGAATATCATAGTCATTATGGTCGTAAATATCATAGCTATTATGGTAGTGAGTATTATAGATTCCAAGATCAAATTTATCCTATTGTTAGATACAATTTTATAGCTTCCATATGTGTATGGATATAATTGTAAAGCTACCATAGTAGCTATTCCATTTTAGTCTATTTAAAGAACTGTATTCATGAAGTTGAAGATATGAAAAAAAATCTTTTTCCATATGGTATCAGAGCTGGCCAACCCTAGCCGTGCTCCACCATAGCCACCGGCCAAGGCTGGAACATCACCAGCCACCACCAACCAGGGTTAGAAAACCCTCTGCTGCCGCCGTTCAGACCTGTTACAGGTCCTGCTGCCGCCGACAAGCCTTGAAAGAGGCTCCCATGCCGCCGGCCAACCGCTGTCCAGCCTATATCGATTCCTACTCTGCTACTGATCATCTTCGATCTGTTTTCTGTTGCAATCAGATCTTGGTTCAGCAATGTTTCTTGATCTAAGATGGTGAAAACAGTGATGACGAGATCAATCAGAGACAAAGAAGACTCCTCATCCGGAGCCATAGCAAAGAGAAGTAATACTGTCACCGGCACACCTCTCGGGGCAGATATTCCGCTGAATCTACTCTTCTACTTATCATTCACATAAAACTGAATAATACAAATTACTTGGAATGGTCGCAATCGGTCAAGTTGGCCGTAAAAGGTCGGGCCAAATTTGGATATCTGATGGATAGTGTCAAAGAGCCCGCTGAAACTAATCCCAATTTTCAAACTTGGACGATAGAAAACGCAGTGGTTATGGCATGGCTCCTCAATTCCATAGAGCCGACCATTGCAAAGACTTATCTATTTCTCTCAACAGTGGAAATCTGGGATACCGTTAAGAAGACATATTCTGATCGAAAAAATTATTTTCAAATCTTTGAGTTAAAATCCAAGTTATGACGATCGATACAAGGAGATCGAGATGTTACCACCTACTACAATGAGATGGTAACACTGTGGCAGGAGTTGGACCTATATCGTACAGTTGAGTTAAAGGATCCTAAGGAATGTGCAAGACACAAAAAGGATGAACATGCTGATAGGGTGTATATGTTCTTGGCTGGTATGAACTAGAAATTTGATGAGGCAAAAGGTAGAATCTTGAGTCAAAAGCCACTGCCCGCTATTAGGAAAGTGTTCTCTGAGATCCGATTAGAAGAGAGCAGAAGGAAGGTTATGCTTCATTCATCCTCATCTCGTGTTAATCCTGAACCTGAAAGTTCAGCCCTTGCAATCCAAAAACTGGAGGCAGAAGGAGAAAAGAAAAAACGGCCATGATGTGACCATTACAGGAATCCAGGACATACTCGAAAGACTTGCTAGCACCTTCACGGCAAGCCTCCTAACCAGAAGAAGAAGCTCAATGGGAGAGCTCTTCAAACCACCACTAATAATACTCAGGAGCAATCAGTCGAATCTGACTCGGCCAACTTCACGAAGGAACAATTGGAGCAACTCTATCGGTTGTTTAAATCTTCATAATTCTCCACCACTCTTTGTTCTCTAGCCCACCAAGGTAACTTAGTTGTGTCATTCAATACCTCTCTTCATGTTCAAAATTCTTGGATTATTGACTCTGGAGCAACAGATCATATGACTAGTTGCTCTCAGTTATTTTCATCTTATAGTCCCTGTGCAAGCAATCAAAAAATCAAGGTTGCTGATGGATCTTTTTCGGCAATTACCGAAAAGGGTTCGATCATGGTCTCACCTACAATGACCCTCCATAATGTCCTTCATATTCCTAAATTATCCTATAATTTATTATCCATCAGTAAACTTCATTATGATCTGAATTGTCGAGCTAATTTTCACCATTTTCACTGTGAATTTCAGGATCTGACAATGGGAAGGACGATTGGTATTGCTAAAGAAAGAGGACTTTATTTCCTTGAAGATGGATCACGATCTGGTAGACTGATTCAGGGTACCTGTTTAGAGTCTGTTTCTTTTTCTACTAATCATGAAATAATGTTATGGTGCTATAGATTAGGCCATCCGAGTTTTCACTATTTAAAACATTGGTATCCAAATTTATTTTTGAATAAAGATCCATCTTTATTTAAATGTGAAATTTGTACTTTGACAAAATTACATAGGGTTGTTTTTCGCTCACAACCATATAGGCCAACACAACATTTTTCATTAGTTCACAGTGACGTGTGGGGACCCTCAAGAATTCCTACAGTTTCAGAAAAAAAAAATGGTTTGTGCCTTTCATTGATGACCATAGTAGAATTGGTTGGGTGTACCTATTAAAGAAAAAAAATCTGAAGTTGCTAAAATTTTTAAAAATTTTTATTCTATGGTTCATATCTAATTTAACAAAAAAATTCAGATTTTTCAAAGTGACAATGGTAGGGAATTTTTTAATTCAACTTTAGGATAATTTTTCTGAAAAAAGGGTATTGTTCATCAAGGTTCTTGTACTAATACCCCACAATAAAATTGGATTGCGGAAAGAAAAAATGAACACCTTTAGAAAATTGCTAGAGCCTTTCTTTTTGCAACTAATGTTCCTAACTATCTTTGGGGTGAAACAATTCTTACAGCCACGTATCTCATTAATCACATGCCCTCAAAGATTTTGAATTTTAAAACTCCCTTGCATATTTTCACAAAAAAAAATTTCTAACTCTCGAATACCCTCAGGTCTGCTTATTCGACTATTTGGTTGCACGGTTTATGCCATAATAATGATCAAAATCATGGGAAACTTAATTCGAGGGCCCTTAAGTGTGTATTTGTGGGATATGCACCTACTCAAAAAGGATATAAGTGCTATGACCCCATTTCAAATATATATATATATATATATAACAATGGATGTCTCCTTTTTTGAACAAACTCCATATTTTAACTCTCATCTTCGAGGGGGAGAGAGAGAAAGATGTGAGAAATTCTAGGATATTTGAATATGAATTCATTTTTTTCTTCGTACCCCATCATGTGGATTCCCTATACTTGCATCCGAGAATGAAATTGTTGCTGAAAATGAAAATCCAAACGAGCAAAATGATGCTAAAAGTGAAAATTCTGTAAAAACATTGATAAAAACCCTTCAAATATTTTAAATAATGAAGAACTTAAAGGTTCACCTACGGTCCCACCACAAATTCATGATCAGAATGAAAGAGAAGTAAACATGGACAGGCGCTTTGGAAAAATCTACTCTAGAATGGATGTTCTTCAAGGAAAGGAGTCCGAGACTTCTCTTTATAGTCATGAGTCTGAACCAGAGCTGGACCAAGATTCTTCAGGTAATTCTAATTCCAATTCTGATTCCATTCCAATTTCCCAATTGTACCCAATGAATTAAATCTTCCCATTACTGTTCGTAAGGGTATTAGAACATATACTAAATACCCAATATCCAAATATGTGTCCTATCCTAATCTATCACCATCTTTTTTAGCTTTTTTCCTGTCACCTTTCTCTTATAGAGATTTCAACAACTGTGAAAGATGCTCTACGAATTCCAAAGTGGAAGAAAGCCGTGTTAGAAGAAATGCGGGCACTTGAGAAGAACAAGACTTGGGAAGTAGTGGATCTTTCTAAAGGGAAGAAGATAGTGGGTTGTAAGTGGGTGTTCACTATTAAATACAAATCTGATGGCTCTCTTGAAAGATACAAGACGAGATTAGTGGCAAAGGGGTTTACACAAACCTATGGTATTGACTACATGAAGACCTTTGCACCAGTGACCAAACTAAACACTATTAGGGCGTTGTTCGCATTAGCTATTAACCTCGATTGGCCATTACAGTAACTGGAAATTAAAAATGCATTCTTGAATGGGGATTTGGAAGAGGAAGTTTATATGGCTGCACCTCTTGACTTTGCTACAGAGTTTGGGTCTCGAGTTTGTAGACTCAAGAAATCTTTATATGGCCTTAAACAATCTCCAAGTGCCTGGTTCGACAAATTCACTAGATCGATGAAGAATCAGGGATATTGCCAAGCACAATTAGACCATACTATGTTCTATAAGCATGGAGAGAGCAAGAAGATTACTGTTCTCATTGTGTCTGTGGATGATATCATCCTAACTGGTGATGTTGCTGAGATAGAACGATTGAAGAGTAGCTTGGCTAAGGAGTTTGAAATCAAAGACTTGGGACCGGTCAAATATTTTTTTGGACTGAAAATTGCTCAGTCTTAGAAGGGGTTAATTGTGAATCAGAGGAAGTATATTCTTGATCTCCTCAAAGAAACTGGAATGAGTGGGTGCAGACCTGCAGATACTCCCATTGACTCTAATGTCAAATTGGGGGACAGGGAAAAAGACGAAGTGGTTGACACTTCAAGATATCAGAGACTAGTGGGGAAGCTGATTTACTTATTTCACACAAGACCTGACATTGCATTTGCTATAAGTAGAGTAAGTCAGTTTATGCATTCTCCTTGAAAAGCACATCTTGATGCGGTTTATAGGATCTTGCGGTACTTGAAGAGTTCCCTTGGAAAGAATTTGTTTTTCTAGAAATATTATCAGAATATAGAGGCTTCTACGAATGCTGATTGGGCAAGTTCTTCAACGACCGAAAATCCACCACTGGCTACTGTACTTATGTTTGGAGGAATCTAATTACTTGAAGGAGCAAGAAGCAGAATGTGGTATCTAGTAGTGCAGAAGCCGAATATAGAGCCATGGCAAATGATGTTTGTGAGTTACTTTGGCTGCAGCGAATTCTAGGTGAACTACATCTTCCCGTAAATTTTTCTATGAAGTTGTACTATGATAATAAGGCTGCAATCAGTATTACCCATAATCTAGTTCATCATGACCGCACCAAACATGTGGAGGTTGACCAGCACTGTATCAAGAAGAAGCTTGAAGCTAGAGTTATTTGCATGCCATTTATTTTCACTTCGCAACAAGCGGCCAAATTACTTACCAAAGGGCTGTCCTCTCATCTTTTCAATTTTCTCATTGGCAAGTTGGACTTACTTGACATCTACGCGCCAACTTGAGAGAGAGTGTTGGAAGATGAGTGAATATCATAATGAGTTATCCTGATCATAACTACTATGGTAAGTATGACCTCAAGGATTCCAAGATCAGATATCATGGCTATTATGATCAGAATATCATGACTATTATGATCGTAAATATCATAGTTATTATGGTAGTGATTATTATAGATTCCAAGATCAAATTTATCCTATTGTTAGACACAATTGTATAGCTTCCATATGTGTGTGGATACAATTGTAAAGCTACCATAGTAGCTATTCCATTTTAGTCTATTTAAAGAACTATATTCATGAAGTTGCAGATATGAAAAAAAAAATCCTTTTCCATAAGACAGATATTCTAGGCATCACATTTAGAATCCCATAGGCATCACACCTAGGGTTAGGGTTGCATCACACAACTCTGCAAGAAAGCATTATTGCTTAGGAGAAATCTCTGAAATTTTTTACTTTAATAATGAGATAAGACTCCTACTACTAGGACTTGGACTCCAAATAAGGAATCTATAATTTTCACTAATAAAACACAGCTAAAGACCATAAAGCCCCAAAACATAAATAGGCCTAACGTACAACTCATAAGCCATATGACAGCCCCTGTGCAGAAAATGTAGAAAATTAGAAAATACCCGACTAAAAACTCAAGAAAATGTTAACAAAACTGAACCAGCATTATAGCACTACTGAGAAACATAACATTAAGATTCCATAATGATTAACTGACCCTGTCAAGGTCCCAAGAGAACCCCCCATCAACCAACACATTCCAAATCAAGGCTTGAGCATTAGAACCAGCCTTAGGATGCCTTTATAGGTCTTCGTTGACTGCTGCAACATCATCCATCAACTTCAACATTTTATAGTTGCATGATAGAGTTGCTAAAATCACTGATACTATCAACAAAATATTGAAGACCATTAAGCTCTTAGTACCAAAGCAACTATATGGTTCGGCATGCTTTCAGGTGCCTACTACATTTGAAGTTGCACATCTTTTTTCCTAATATACCCTTGAGGGCACAGCATTCATCTACCACTATGTATAATGGAAAAGCTTGGCAATCCAGCATGCTAAGGCAAGCCTCCAAGGGCTTCATGCAGGAAACACATTTCAAATTTATTTTAGTTTAAAATTTATTGCAAGTCACACACTCATTTAGGATGAGAGGTACATCATAGAAGTGTCAAGTGCAAGGTTTGCTGTCTCGACACCAAGCCCCGTACTGACGCCAACCTACTACTATGCTCGTACGGGGCTGGTCTAGCATACCGAGTGTCAGTATGTCCCCTATACCCGACACCGGTATTGAACCAGTACAGCCTGGTACGACCCATACGATCTGATTCGGTACAGTGAGTTCTATACCGTCCGGTTCAGTATAATATGGCAAACCTTGGTCTAGTGTTACATGGAAAGAACAAAGTTTACATTAAACAAAAAAACTAGAAATGCCTTGTGTCCAAACACTAGTCTTACCTTCACTTTGGAAAGTTGCAGGCATGGATGCCAGCCACAAGCCTAAGTTTATATTGTTTCCAATGAGGTCTTTGGGTCAAGCCTATTCAAAATTCTATAAATGCTATGCACAGACCGATCACACTGAATTCCATATTTACTAGATAAATGAACAGCGGAGACAGATTCAGGTATAAATAATAATACGATTCAAAATAAGTTGTCAAAAAGGTCACCATTTTGAGATCCCATTAGATGGCTTCATGTATTATTGTTTTTGTATCAATGCCGAAGAATGAGAAGGAAGCAAGAAAATAAGATGCTGCAGATGCCCATTTAGTAGAAGGTCTAGAAATAGAAGAAAACAGAAAAGAAGAGCAGAAAAAGGTACAAGAGGGATGAACAAAGAAAAAGGATAAAAGAGATAGGGAGGGAAGCAGGAGGAGAGGGGTTGGGTTTTCTCCCTTTTGTTTTTTGGCTTTATTTTTTTGGGGGCAGGAGAGGGAGCTTCCTTAAGAATATATTCCGTTATTATAAAATTCAAATCTCCATAGAACTCATAGAAAAGACTTCCAAACTATGAATTTTTGGGATGTCACAATAATAAAGAGTCTCTCAACTAAATCTGCAATTAAACTAGAATTTTTAACATTTAACTTGATCAGAAGAAAAAAAGGATACTCACTGACCAATTATATTTTCAATGTGTTTTTCACATGATGCAAATGAGAATCGCAGATGGATATCATCAGCCAATGAATAAAGTTTTTAATTATTTATTTTATTTGATAAATACACTACAATTGGCTGGTGCACCACACTTTTTTCTTCGTCTTTGAAAGCAAAAACCCACCCAAAAGGTTGCATCTATAAACAGATAGGAAAACCTCTAAAGAAGAGACTATTTAACCATGGAGCATGCTCAAGGCTATACACATCATCATGCCCCTACTCTGAGACCGTGAGCCAAGGATTCCATTAACTACTGCATACTCATAGGAAACTCTTCCCACAAGCAGGCAAAACATCTCATCACGATATCACAAAACAAAAAGCGGAATAATTAATCAATAAATTAAATCCAAAATTCAACTAACTAAAATCTAAATTTTAATATCTCACAAAATCCAATGCCGTTCAAAAGATTTTACATCAAACTTCAGTAAAATTTCCAATCTAAAATAAAAATCTCAAAGTTCTACTTCTGATCACTCCCAAAATATATTTCCATGCTATCTTAGTTTTAAGATCTATAAAAATAATAAGATTTAGAACAATGAGCTAGACAACTCAGTAAGCAATAAGCACTTCAACTAAATTAATCATGTTAGATGTATGCCCTAGAAGCCAGATTGACTGACACATGTACACATTCTAAGGGCATAATTTTATAATTGAAATTTTTGAAATAAATAAAATTTGGATTATTTTTCATTCATGTTGTGTTTAAATTGTGTGCATAAATCGTCTAAAGAATTAACGGATAATAATACGTATTCTCAAGAGTTGAGAATTTGAGGCACGTGTCATTAGTGATTAATTCCTAAAGACTCCCGATCGATAGATCGTCACGAGGATGGTGATTGATTCGGATAGATCGGTGCATGGATCGCTTTCCTTCGTAGGAGATAAGTCTTGAGTCGACAGTGTAGGGATACTAGAGTGAGAGTGCAGGTCCTTATTAGAGATCAAGGGTACTGAGCGTGACCAACACGAGAAGTCACTAGTGACAAGAACACAAGAATAGGGAGAAGGTTTGGGATGCCAAAAAATATCCAGTCCCCCTTGGGATCAGAGAGCTTCTTTATATAGATCTTCAATAGAGTAAAAACGGTAATACAGCCTATACAAATAGCTATACAAAATAGGGTAATCAATAATATATTACAGCTCCAAAGATAGTAATACAACCTATACAAATACAGTCTATATTTAGATTCCTACTGATTGCTAAATATATTCCTACTGATTGCTATATTTAGATCCCTATTGATAAGGTATTCTTGAATTTTGTTATATTTAGATTCCTTCTGATTGCTAAATATATTTCTATTGATACTCCCCCTCAAATTGATGCTGGGGAGTCTTGCAGCATTAATTTGCTACTAATAAACTTATGTCGATCAAAGGAGAGAGCCTTCATGAAAATATCAGTAATCTAATCTTTGGAGGGCAAGTAGAGAAGAGTAATAATTTTCCTCTCAAGAACATCGCGAATATAGTAACAATCACTTTCAATATGTTTTGTGTGCTCATGTAAGACTAGATTCTCAGCAATGCGAATGGCACTAGTATTATCAACATGTAGGGGAGTGGGTTCATTGCAAGGGAAACCCATTCCAAGAGCAATCCTCTCAACCAGCTGACTTCAGAACATGCAGCAGACATTGCGCGATATTCAGCTTCAATGGATGACCTTTGCTTCTTGCATTTCCATGAAATCAAGCACTGTCCTAAAAAGACACACCAACCAATAATAGACCTCCTAGTGTTGGGGCAAGCCCCCAATCGGCATCAGCATATGCAGACAAGGACAGAGAGGTCCCAGAAGAAAAGAACAGTCCTCGATTAGGAGTACCCTTGAGGTAGCAGAGAATACGATGAACAGCAGCAAAATGTGTATGCCTAGGAGCAGTCATAAATTGACTCATAGTATTCACAGCATAGGCAATGTCTGGGCAAGTAAAACTAAGATAAATGAGGCTTCCAACAAGTTTGCAATAATAGGCAGGATCATCAAGTAGATTGCAATCATCACTCTGAAGTTTGGGATTTACTTCTATAGATGTGGCAACTGTGGGACTGTTCTGAAGTTGAACAAGAGATATTAGATCATGCAGATATTTTTGTTGAGTCAAATATATGCCCTTTTCGGTGCGATGGGCTTCAACACCTAAAAAGTAATTAAAATAGCCAAGGTCTTTCATCTGAAATGACCGATGCAGCGTATCTTTGATGTACTGTATTCCAAGATTATCATCACCTGAGATCAATATATCAACATACACTACAATAAGAGTAAGACCATGGGGGGACCTTAGCAAGAAAAGGGATGAATCTTGCCTGCTCTGCTGAATCCCACCTTCTGAATAGTATGTTGCAGCTTAGTAAACCATGCTCGTGATGCTTGTTTAAGCCCATAGAGTGATCTCCTCAATCGACAAATCAAGTCTTGTGATGGCAAAGGCAATCCTGGTGGTTTCATAAAATCTTCCTCATGTAGATCTCCATTCAAGAAAGCATTCTTGACATCCATTTGAAACATAGGCCAAGATTTTGATGCAGCCAATGCAATAAGAGTTCGAACAGTTGTCATTTTAGCCACTGGGGCAAAAGTATCTTGATAATCAATGCCATATTCTTGACGATTCTCCAAGGCGTCCAATCAAGCCTTGTAGCGCTCCAAGAATCCATCGGATTTCATTTTGACAGTGCAAATCCATTTACATCCTATAGGCTTGATGCCCGAAGGATAGAAAATGAGATCCCACATGTTGGTTTTGACCAAAGCATCTAACTCCTCTGCCATAGCCTGTTGCCAACACTCACGCTTCACAATCGGAGAGTATGTAATGGGGATGGGAATTGTGGACAAGGTGGAAAGAAAGGATGTTTATGTAGAAGTGGATAGAAAGCCATAGCGGTCAGGTGGGCGAGTGGGGTGAGTGGATCTCCATAGCGGTCAAGTAGGCGAGTGGGGTGAGTAGATCTCCTAATATTGGGAAGTGAAGGAAATTCAGAGACCGATGTAGGTTCAGGATCAGGATCAAAATCAAGATCAACAGCAAGGTTAAGAGGTTCAGCTTGACCAACACCTGTGACATTAGGAATAACTGGTTTAGTGGGTGTATCCCTTATAGAATTAATGGTTCCGTTAGTTAAAAGGAAACTAATGAGAAATACCCAATTAAGTTTAAACTTAAAAGTAGCTGCCCACTTAAGTTTTAAGTAAAAAATCCTTCCAATTTGAAACATAACTTAAAAAGTATTTCAAGTATCAAGCATTCATTGTATTTTGCAAATTGATGATTATATGATTATTAGAATAATTTCTAATTAATAGAATTTTGAAAATACTCATATGAATCTTTGGACTTTATGTTAGCAAATATGAAAATATTAATTTGAAGAATTATGTTGCATATGAATTATCGAAAATTTGGTGATTAGTCACTTTATAAATTTTATGTACTAATTCAAAATTTTATATATATTGCAATTTATATATGTTATAGCAAAGATTGTTTGAATTAAGCTTGTGTATTCATACTGAACTCTCAGTCTACCTACATCTTGGACCCTGCTACATAGGAGTTGTACGTTGGCAATTGATATGGATTGTTCCGAAACTTGGCACTATGGACCTACTCCATAGGAGTTAAATGCGGTACTTTGGACCTACACCGCAGGAGGAATCTGCCTCATGAGTTGTGTCAAATAAATGTACAATGGAGGAAAAGGCTTGGGAAGATAATGACAGGTGGTGGGAATAAAAGAAATGTTTATCAAAGAATACGACATTCCGGGACACTCGAATGCGTTGACTGTGAGGATCATAACATCGAAATCCCTTTTGATTCACTGCATAACCTAAGAATACACAGCGAGCAGCTTGAGCAGAAATTTTATGACGTTCAAGTGGAGGAAGGTGAATAAAACAAAGACAACCAAAGGGATGAAGACTTCTGTAATTTGATTGTTCTTTAAAAAGTTTAAAATAGGGACTGACATTCTCTAATTTTTTCGAGATCTGATGATTGATCAAAAAACAAACAGTCCTCACAGCCTCATCCCAAAACGTTGGAGGTACTATAGCATCAAGAAGCAGGGTGCAAGCGACATCAAGGATGTGTCTATGTTTTCTCTCAGCAAGACCATTCTGCTGAGTATAGGGGCAAGATTGTTGAGAGGTTATTCCTTTGTCTTGAAGAAATAATTGAAACTGATTTGATATATACTCTCCCCCTGAATCTGATCGTAGGGTCTTTATACGTTTGTCAAAATGAGTTTCAACCATCGACACAAAGGCTTTGAAACAAAACAACACATCAGATTTTGCATGCAAGAAATAGATCCAAGTGAGCCTACTAAAGTCATTGATGAATGTGACAAAATATTTAAAACCAGAAGAGGATATAATGGGTGCCAAACCCCAGACATCAGAATGTATAAGTTCAAAAGATGATTGTGATACAGGATTGCTTAAAGAAAATAGAAGAGTTTTGCTTTTCCCTTGGCAACAACTAAAACAAGGAAATTGCTTTGGAATTTCAGATTTATTATGAATCAAACCTTTCTTGAACATTAACAACAATTTATTTGAATGTGGATGTCCTAATCTACGATGCCAAAGTAGCCATTTATTGGACACAACTTCATGAGATGCAGACAAACCAGAGGGTTGCGGGAATATGTGATCCACAATGAAGAGACGCCCATGCCTGCTCCTTTTCCCGATCACTGTCCCTAAGTTCAGGTCCTGAATAATGCAGCCAAAAGGAGAGAAGGTTACATTGCAATGATTGTCTACAAGCTATCCAACTGAAAGTAGGTTAGTGGACAATTGTAGAACAAGATAAACATCAGAAACATTAAAGTTTTTGGATTGAATTCTACCCATTCCCATAATAGGCTGACTTTTTCCATCAGCAATGTGAACTTTAGATTGACCATAGTAAGGAGATATTGAAGAAAACATTTGTGAAGAGGATGTAATATGATTGGAGGCTCCAGAATCTAAAAACCAGGACCTAAGTATTTTTACCTAAAATTCCCATGGCAGACAAGGCAGATTGAATCATAGCTTGAATTGATTCAGTAGTGATTGAGTGATTACCAGCAGGTGTGGCAAGAGAAAAAGATTCTTCAGCTAAACCAACCGTGGTGTGGTGTGGTATGCCTTCCCTCCTTTGTTCTGAGGTCTCCGCCTACATTCAGTCAAGATGTGGCCTCCCTTCCTACAATACCTGCAGAATTTCTCCTTACAATCCCGAGCAATGTGTCCATATTTTTGGCATGAATAGCATTGTAACTGTTGGGTATCTTTAGTTCTAGGTTGCTCCCTAGAAAGAAAGGCAAGATCTGAATTGTTTGCAGCCTTAGAATTATCGGCAATTCAAAGAAGCCGTTGTTCTTCACGAAGAACCTCCTGAAAGCATTTCGATTCATCAAATTCCCGCTAACAGTCTCAAAATCAGATCTTAACTTCATGAGGAAATGATCTCTCATATTTTTGGCTTGCAAAGTTTGAATCGTCACCAAAGCTTCTGTAAGAACAGTTTCATATATGATAGAGTTGTATCCCAACCACAAGTTCATAAAACCAGAATAATATTCCTGAATAGTCTTTGTTCCCTGAGTATATTCACCAATCTCAATCCCAAGATTGTATTTCCTAGAATCATTGTGTTGATGATATAACTTCAAAAAACTCCACATGCTTGCAACAGTGGTGTGTGCCCGCAAATTTATTCCAATTTGAGGTTCAACAGAACTCACAATCCAACTCATCACTTTTGCATTGTTTTTCCTCCATTGTTTCCCTTCTTTTTCATTTCCTTTATCTTCCTTGGGCTGGCCTTCACTTCCATCAACAAAACCCCAAAAGTTCTTGACCCATAATGAAACATCTTAAATGAAACTCCCACAAAAAATAGTTTTTCCCATGAAAACACACAGGAATTGCAGCAGTTTTGGCATTGGTATCCATCAGGAACAGAGATTTCAAAAGCTAGAGAGATCAAAACAGGAATAGTCAACGAACCTGAAAGAAATTTCTTAGAAAAAAATACCACACCTCAGATTCCCGCGATCTCAAGATGCTGCAGAAGAACCCTTGAATGAGGGCAGCGGACTCCAGAAAGCCCTCTAGATAAGGGCAGTAGTTTCAAAAGCCCTTTGCTCTGATACCATGACAAGAACACAAGAATAGGGAGAAGGTTTGGGATGCCAAAAAATACTGTCCCCCTTGGGATCAGGGAGCCTCTTTATATAGATCTTCAATAGAGTAAAAAGAATAATACAGTCTATACAAACAGCTATATAAAATAGGGTAATCAATAATATACTACAGTCCCAAAGATAGTAATACAGCCTATATTTAGATTCCTGCTGATTGCTAAATATATTCCTACTGATTGCTATATTTAGATCCTTGTTGATAAGGTATTCTTAGATTTTGCTATATTTAGATTCCTGCTGATTGCTAAATATATTCCTACTGATAACTAGAATGGCTACCCACTCATTGGTGACTTGCTCAAAGTTGCAGTAGTGTAGATAGTTCTTTAACCTGCGGTGCCTCGGCTACTCATAGTGGGGTTGCTGTAGTTTGACTGCACCAACACTTGGTTACCTAACCATTCAAAAACTTGAGGTGCATGTTGGCTACAGTAGAGCCATTGTGGGAGTAGGGTGCACACCAAGATGGGATATATCGACCTTGGTAGATAGGGAGAGGTGCTATCCAGTTCATGAGATTGAGTTCTAAAATCCATAGCCATGGTAGGTGAATGATGGAAAGGAGTTTCCATAAAATTTCACATGGACTCGAATGATCCTTGACCTGCATCTTATCGGGACTCACGACAGAAAAACCAAACTGCACGATAACTACACCTAGAGATTTAATATTCCGTTATGCTGGATTGCCATTATATACCGCTAGGTGTCACTGATAAATCGTGAGACTCGTCGAGTGTCATCTTAATGATCAATGACCCTTGATGGGTAGTGTTGGAATCGTTGCAACCCATCGAAAGAAATTTCAATGATATTGTAATGGAGATCACAGTATATCTCACTATCGGACAGAATAGAACCTATGAGGTCATACACAAAAGAGATCTTTATCCGATCAGATAGTTGATTGACGATTATGGATCGCTATTAGGTCTAATTGTCAATATGATTGATGATTAATCCATTGCAAGAGTTGCAATAAAGTAATTCGCTAAGAGTTAGTGAATTATAGGAGGATTAATTAGCAATTGGATTGCTAATTGGCTCAATATAATTGAGCAATGAGGTTTAGATCAAATCTAATTAAATTGAATTCGACTCGACTTGATTTGGGTTTGATGAGATCAAGCCTAATTGAGTTATGAGATAACTCAATGCAAGGGAGATTAATTTCTAATTTGATCAGAACTTAAGTTCAATTACTTCCTAATTGGATTAGAATCCTAATTGGATTAGGTTCACTCATCTATTTGGGTCTAACCAAATTGGATTTGGATAAGGACCTAACTGGATCAACCAAGAGTCCAAACTAGATTGGACTTCTCCCTTAGCGCCACCCCTTGCGCACGCCCTTAAGAAAGCCATAAATCCTTCATGCAAAAATCTATTTTTGCATGAAGAATAGCGCACGCCTATGGTTATTTGTCGCCCCTTCTCAATGCCAATGGAAGATAAGAAAAGGTTTGAAATTTGATGTTGATTTAATTTCTTATCAGGATGAGATTTGATCTTATCCAAATTCTCCTGGACGCCAACCAAAAAGACCCTATTCTTTTGTGCTACAGAAGATGAATGTTTTCACTGTGAGAAATCAGTTTCACCATGAAAAATATTTAAGAGGGCGTGGGTCTCCATAGTGTGCATGAAATAAAGGAGAGGGTCTCCTCTTGGGCGTGATACATCTAAGGTTTCATCCTCTAAGGCATTGGGTTTAAAGGAAAAGAAAAAAAAAAGATAGAGAAAGGGTTCTCCTTGTTTTTTTCTTCCACATAATCTTCCTCTAAGTCTTCTTCAAGATCTAAGAGAGTCTTCGAGATCCGAAGGAGAAATCAGAATCAACTGTCAGGTGTCTTCTGTAAAAGAGCCAGCACCCCGATGAAGATGCAGGCTTCTGATCGGATCAAGAACTTCGTGTAGATATCCGTAGAGGCCGGATGCATGTGCGGCTCTGCAGAAACCTCATCGGATTACCACGATCATCAGCAGTAGAGATCATCGACCCACGCAAAGGTATAGAGATTGAATCTCCAGATTTATGATTTTATTTAAATCTGATTTTTATTTTCAGCATCTTGAAAGCATGTGATCGATCCTGTTACATGTAGATTAGATCTACTTCATGCATATTAGATAGATTAACGTGTTTAATCTAGATCAAATTTTATTCCACAATATTCATATTTTTAGAAGTTAAAAATCTGTACATTCTGATTTCTGCATGCATGTTCAGTGATGTCCGACATCCTTCAAATTAGACCATAAATTAAATAATCATTTATAGAAAAAAGTATATTTAATTCATCAGTTCAAATCTAAATCCAGATATGCAGTATTATCAAAACAGTATGCATGCTAAATTCAGTTCTTCCTCAAAATTCAAGATAAGGTCATGATACCGCGCATCTTCTTTCAGCATGCTGCGCATCATCTTGCAACAAAGTTCTTTAGAACCGTTTATCTGCTTATGATATATGCTGTACATCTTCTTACGGCAAAAACCGTTCAGGACTAATCAACTACCCATGTATTAGCCCCTATTGGCAGGTCCTTAACATAGTTAGGCTGAGAGTTTAAAATAATCATGCAGTTTCATATCTCAATTTAACAAAAATATATGTAATCATATAGTATCAAAATCAATCAAATAAGATCAATCATGGTTTGCCTAACAATCCCGAATCAGACAGTTAGAACATTCCGAGCCGTACCGACCGCAAATTGAGATGGTTTAGCCTTCCCAATCAAAACACCGAACGAGAGAGAGAGAGAGAAAGAGAGAGAGGAGGGAAGGGAAAAAAGGGACGCACCGCCAAAAGGCACGGAGGCCTTCGCAGCTTCGTGTTGCCCAATAGGACATTTAATCGAGAGAGAGAGGAAGCAAGAGTAACGGAGGGAGGAGCAGCCGGTGAAGAGGCCGTCGGAGGGCGCCAAGTGGCTGCTATGGCCATCGGATGGCAAAAAAGGTGCGGACGGAGCCGCAACCACGAAGCAAGGGCAACCACCTCTGCTCATCGTATTTTTTTTAAAATGATGATGAATAATGAAGCCGGCAATGGATTTGCCAGCTTCATTGTGGTCGGAGGTTTTAAAAAAAAACTCATAAAATAGGGACAATTGCCCCTGTTTCACGCTCGTGGAGCCGCATACCATGATTTCACCATCTGATGACCACAGCAGCCGGTCGGAGGCCCTCCGACGACCTCTCCACCAGCTTCCTCTCTCTTCTTTTCTTTTCCTTCCCTCTCTATCTCTCTCTCTCGACCACGATTTGGTAGAGGAAGCAGAGGCCTTGGTGGCCCTCCAAGCGCATCCGCAGCTCGCCTATAGCCACCACCAGCGTCTCCTCCGGCCACCCTCCTCTCCTCTCTCTTTTCCTCTCTGTTTCCTTTCTTCGTTCTATTTCAATTTGCACCGGTCCGATCTAGCACGGATCCATACTGACTCGTACCACCAACCGATTGGCACAGATCTCGATACTGATTCTGCAAACCTTAAGATCAATACTTTCGATGATGCATCATCATAATATTCCAAAATAAAGCAGATTAAATAATAAAACACCATTCATCAAATTCATGCATCATACAATAATAATATTTAGAATTTATTAATATAATAATCTTATAATTTGTAGATAATCCAGAAAAAGTGAAGCATTGCTTATCTCACAAGTACTTTGATAATTCAAAATATTTCCAAAAATTCCTTTCTATGATCCTCAATTTAAAAACCATATCGAAGTATCTCATTATTGGACATCTTATCTAGACAACTTTACTCTAAGCAAAGGTAACCATCAGCCTAGATTGGCCCAATCATTTTAATCCAACTGATCAAATTACGGACGAAGAATTCGAATAGGGTATAGATAAATCAATAAGCATTGATGACAATAGAGTTCCAATAGTGTTCATCAAGGACTAGGGTGATGCGGGTGACAAACTGATGGCAGAAAAGGAAGAAAAAAAATGCAAAAAGGCTAAAAGAAAGGTCGAACTTGCAACGTCGTTTCGAAACTCATTCGTTGGGGACCGACAATCCACCAGTTGACCACTTGGAGTCCAAGAGGCCTTGGTCAAAGATTCAGCATGGCCATATTCATCAACAAATTGAAGGATAAGGCGAGTGGATAGCCAAAAAAGGGAGGTGACTTCGAGTTGATTTCCAAGATCCTTTGCTAGAACCTAGGCTGGCAATGGCTCTTCTCAACAGGAATAGGAAGAGAGAGAAAATAGTGAGATGCTAATACCTTACCTTCGCCACTCATACCGACCCATATAGAGGTGTACTGAGATGTACCGCGATGAATAGGGTATGTACTGACTTGTACCAACCCATAATACCTAATTCAAGCAATACGGTTCTACAAGATCGGATCCAGAGAGAACCCTTGTTAGAAACATTAGGAAGAGAGGAGAGAGAGAAAGAGGTAAAGATAAAAATGATCATTTATCTTTCATGTTGCAAGAGGCTCTATATATAGAGCAATGAAGGTCTAGGTACAATAAACCTATTGATCTTCTAATGATATATTTCTTAAACAGGATTTGATATATTTTCCATTTAAGATTATATAAATTTGATATATATCCTATTTAGAATTATACAGATTTGATATATATCCTAAATAGGATCATACAGGGAATATTTACAATGATTTATATGTTAACATAATATGCTATCTAATTTAACACTCCCCCTTAAGCTAAAACGTAAATATTATGAAGCCCCAGCATGTTACAAATATAATTCATCCTCGGTTCCCTCCATGACTTAGTAAACATATCAGCTAGCTGATCGTTAGAGCTCACAAAGTTCGTAAAAATAATATCAAATTGTAGCGTTTTTGGAACAAAATGACAATCTATCTCAATGTGCTTTGTACGCTCATGAAACACAGGATTCGAGGCAATATGAAGAGCAACCTAGTTATCACAAAATAACTTCATAGACTCAGGCTAAATAACCCCAAGCTCCCCTAAAAGAGACTTTAACCATACCAACTCACATGTGGTTAAAGCCATAGTACGATATTCCGCCTCAACACTGGAACGAGCAACAACTCCCTGCTTCTTACTCTTCCATGAGATTAGATTACCACCAAAAAAGACACAATACCCAAAGGCAGATTGTCTATCTGAAGGACATCCTGCCCAATCTACATATGTATAGCCAACTACCTGGCTATAACCACGATCCTGGTAAAATAACCCTTTGCCTGATGCACTATTTAGATATCTAAGAATGTGAACAACAGCCTCCCAATGACAAACAATAGGAGAGTCAAGAAACTAGTTGGCGACACTAACAACAATAGATATATTTGGCTTGGTGGCTGTAAGATAATTCAGTTTTCCGACTAATCTCTGATATCTTTCAGGATCTGACAAAGGCTCTCCCTGATTAGGAACAAGATGTATATTAAGGTCCATAGGAGTATCAACAAGATGAGACCCTAACATACCTATCTCCTCCAATATGTCAAGGATATACTTCCTCTGATTCATAACTATATCCTTACGAGATCGAGCAATCTCAATACCAAGAAAGTATCGTAACTCTCCCAGATCTTTAGTTTGAAATTGCTGATGTAAATAATCCTTCAAAACAGTAATGCCATCACTATCATCGTCAGTAATAACAATGTCAACTACATAGACAATCAAAAAAATGTACTTGCTTGACTCCGAATGCCTATAGAAAATCGAATAATCAGAAATACTTCTGAAAAGACTGAACTAAAGAATAACAAGGCTGAACTTCTCAAATCAGGCTTAAGGAGACTGCTTTAGGCCATATAATGACTTCTTCGACCGACATACATACTCCTCCTGAGCAACATACCCAGGAGGCTGCTCCATATAAATCTCCTCATGAAGATCATCATGCAGAAATGCATTCTTAATATCTAGCTAATGAAGAGGCCAGCAAAGGATAGTAGCTAAACTCAGGAGAAGACGAAGTGACGAACAGATGAGTTTAGCCACAGGTGAGAATGTATCAAAATAATCTTGACCAAATACCTGAGTGAACCCTTTACAACTAGCCGAGCCTTCAATCTGTCAACCTACCCATCAAGAGAAAACTTAACAGTGTAAACCCAGTGACAACCAACAATGGACTTATCTGAAAGAAGTGGAACAAGATCCTAAATATCCAAAGCACGCAGTGCAGACATCTCATCATCCATCGCCTGCTTCCAGCCGGAATGAGCAAGTGCCTCTGTAATGGTACGAGGAATAGAGACTGAAGCAAGTGAGGAAATAAAGACAGAATATCTGAGAGACAAGGATAGATAACTAACAAAACGATCAATAGGATGTTTTGTTCAAGTACCTTTGCGTAGAGCAATAGAAACATCCATGTCAGAAGGAGCTGGTGTAGTAGGACTATTTGGAAGAGAAGCAATTGGTGCTGGTGTTGAATCCGTGGGCTCAGTAGAAAGGATCTCAGGTGGTGCACGACGCTGATATGTCTGAAAATTCGGCCGATCAAATCTAGAAGGAAATAAAAGAATGGGCACAGGTGACGAGGATGTGTCACTAGTGAGAACAGATACAGGCAATCCAATAGATACAAACTCCTCATAAGGGACAATAGACTTAGAGCCATGAGAAAAATAAAAAATGGACTCCAAGAACATAACATCAGACGATATAAAGGCACGACGAAGAACATGAGAGTAGCACTTATATCCCTTTTGGGACCGAGAATATCCAAAAAAAACACATTTTATGGATCTCAGAGACAACTTATCATGAATAGGATCAGACTGATGGACAAAACAAGTACACCCAAATACTCTAGGAGGTAAGACATACAAGGAGTCCCTAGGAAATAAAATCGAAATAAAAATTTGATCATGCAACACGGATGAGAGCATACGATTTATGAGATAACATACAGTAAGAATAGTGACATCCCAAAAATAAATAGACACACATATATATGAGAAGTATCTGTGTTGTGTCAACAAGATGATGATTCTTGCGCTCTACTACCCCATTTTGTTGAGACATATAAGCGAAAGATGTCTGATGAAGAATCCCATGAGTAGTCATAAAGTTTTGAAAATTAGTAGATAAGTACTCATGTGCATTATCACTTCGAAGAATTTTAATGGATGTATAAAACCGATTTTTAATTTCAACATAAAATGCAGTAAAACTGAAAATAGTTCAGAACAATTACGTAATAAATACATCCAAGTCATGCAAGAATAATTATCAATAAAAGTGACAAAATAGTTAAATTTCATCGAAAAAATAAGTTTACTAGGTCCTCAAATATCAAAATGAACAAGACTAAAGGATCTTGAAGCATGTTTATTTGACCGACTAGGAAAAATACTACGACTCTGCTTTCCTAACTGACACGACTCACAATTTAACTTACGGACACCAGATACATTAGACACCATCTTTTGGAGATTCTGAAGATGAGGATGACGTAACCGACTGTAAATTTGAAAAGGCGTAGCAGCAACTGCACACACGATGGTTCAGATAGCCGATACAAACCACGAGACTCAAAATCGAAACCAATCATCCTTCCTGTCTTCAAGTCCTGCACCACCACAGAATCAAAAGAAAAGATAACTGAGCAATGCAATTGTTTAGTTAATTGGCTAATGGATATTAAATAACAAAAAAATCAAAAATATATAGAACAGAAAAATAAGGGCAAATTAGGATGAAGGGAAACACTTCTCCTACCCCGAACTAAAGTAGTGGACCCATTAGCCAAAGTAACATGTGATAAAGTTTGTGACTCAATAATATGGACAAAACAATGTTTATGTCTAGACATGTGATCAGAGGCACCAGAATCAAAAATCCAAGAAACAAGGTTACCTGATGAGTGACTAAGACAGATAGTCGGATTACCATATTATGCTAGAGCAGTGATGGATGAGAAAACTTGCTGTGATGTCTAGAACTGAAAAAACCATGTATACTCCCTCCAAAGATTGTGACATTGTCAGTAGTCGGATTACCATATTATACTAGAGCAGTGATGGATGAGAAAGCTTGCTGTGATGTCTAAAACTGAAGAAACGATGTATACTCCTCTCCAAAGATCGTGACATTGTCAGTAGTCAGATTACCATATTATGCTAGAGCAGTGATGGATGAGAAAGCTTGCTGTGATGTCTAGAACTGAAGAAACTATGTATACTCCTCTCCAAAGATCGTGACATTGTCAGAAGCCAGGGCAAACATTGTTGAGTTATCCTCTGCTGACTGAGTCTGCACATTATGTGCAGTCTGCTGTGGAAATCCATGAAAAGTGTAACAAATGTCCCAAGTGTGCCCATAACGATTACAGTGGGTGCACCACGGACGACCACCACCACGACCACCTCTACCACCACGGTCTCGACGACCACCTCGCCACCTCTAAAACCTGAATCTCCTGAGGACAAAGTGGACAAGGTGGAGTGACGGAGGATAAAGCTGCATTAGAACGGTTTACCCCTATGGATGTCTAGAGTAAACATGAGTAAAAATCTACATAAGAGGTATAAGATCTAAACAAAGAATCTAGATGCGAACACCCTCTAACTCTGAACGAATTCCATAGAGACATAAGATAGTAATCAGACGATCCCACTGAACCTGCTAGACCCGAATATCAAGAGAAAAAGGTAATAGCTCATGTAACTCAGTAGCGAGTGACTGATAGCGCCCCAGATAAGACTGCATATCAGAATCTTCCTGTCGGAGATGAAAAAGAAAACCAATCACATTGTACAAGTGTGTAAAATTGCTCGAGTATAATTCTTGGATGTGAACCTAGGTACCATAACATGTACGGATCAATCTAAAGATAGAGAGCAAGCCAAAGTCAATGGCTGCCAAATCAAATCAAGAATCTGAGCATCGACTCTTTCCCACTAGTCTCAATTAGCAACAGGGATCTGATCAATAGAGGATGTAAGATGGTCAGAAACGCCCAGACCTTTGCACCATAACTCCATAGATGCAGCCCACAATGAATAATTTTTACCATTCAACTTGTCAGCAGCGATCATAGCAGATCCGATGAGGACAGATGTATTCACGCTGAAGATGGGTGTGGTGGATGTGGCAGTAACGTCCGAAGTAGAAACTATTGGACAGATTTTGGATTGAAAAGAAATCCAATCAAGGGCAAGAAAATCTGGATAAGAAGAACAGCGATGAGGACTGCTGTAGCGGACAAAGAAGACAAAGAGGGCCGATCGAACAGAAACTGGACGACAGTAAGGACCGTTGCAGTGGACAGAGAAGACAAAAGGGCCGACCAGATAGAGACTGGATGGCAGTGAGGACTGCTGCAGGACAAAGGATGGCGGCTAGGGTTTCTCCTCCTTTGGCTCTGATACCATGTAGAAGATAGGATCTAGAGAGAACCTTTATTAGAAACACTAGGAAGAGAGGGGAGAGAGAGAGAGAGATAGGTAAAGATAAAAATAACTGTTTATCTTTCATGTTACAAGAGGCTTTATATATAAAGCAATAAAGATCTAGGTACAATGAACCTATTGATCTTCTAATGATATATTTCCTAAACAGGATTTGATATATTTCCTATTTAGGATTATACAGATTTAATATATATCCTGTTTAGGATTATACAGATTTAACATATATCCTAAATAAGATTATACAGGGAATATTCATAATGATTTATATGTTAACATAATATGCTATCTAATTTAACAACGGTGATAAAAAGTTAGGAAAATGGATTGAAAGTTGTCTCGATGCAAGGTATGTACCATACCATACCAACCCACATCACACCAAACTAAAAATGTACCAATACGGTTTCAGCATCGAGATTGTAGACCTTGACAATGATGGTTGCGGACAGTAGCAAAAACCCGAGAAGAGAGAAAAATAAGGAGAAGAGAGGAAGCTTAGGATGCAGCCTCACTAGGGGTAGTGGGAGTCTTATAGCCAACAGAAGCTAAGGTTTCCTAGCCCCATTGGTGATCGAGGAGGTAAAATCTGCCTCCTTTGAGTAGAAGGGCTCTTCCTATCAAATTTTGGGAGCAAGCACTCCAAGACATTCTCTAGCATCAAGCCGGGCCAAAAGGGGTCGGGCCTCATCCTTCATGATTCATGAACTAGGCCCATGCAGTGCTAGGCCAACAAATGAGTCAGGCCTCATAGGATCATAGCTCTCCATCTCCATAAAGCAATGTAAATAAAAATTTCAAATACCTCTTCTTTAAAACTTATTTCTAATGATGCTATGACTCTCACCCTATCACAGACCTGAAGGATGTCTGACTTCTGGGATATGCATGCAGAGATCAGAACATGCAGATTTTTAACTTCTAAAAATCATGAACGCAGTGGAAATTGAAACTGACCTAGATTTAAACAATTTTAAATCTAACGTGCATAAACTATAGATTTAATCTACACATGCCAGGAACATTCACATACTGAAATTAAGATACTAAGTCCTACGGGATTTGAGAGACTAAGTCCGAGAGTCTGTGGCCACAGCAGTGTGATTGATGAAAAAGAGTTTCCATAAGGATCACAATTGGACTTTTGAGCTGATCGAATCTATCATACGACTAATGATGAGGTTTGAAGATTTATCCATGACCTACCATCTAGTTGAGACTCACGATAGAAGGACTGAATCACACGTGAACTACACCTTGAGATTCTTTTCGGTTCTACTAGGTTGCCACTACATACTGCTAGGTGTCACTGGTAGATTGTGAGAGCTCACTATGATTGCTCAAGATCGACAATCCTTGATCAGTTAGAGTGCAATTATTTCGACCCATTGAAAAGAGTTTCAATGATACTATATCTCACTACCAGATAGAATTGAACCTATGGGGTCACACAACAAAGGGATTAGACCTGGAATAAGCAATTAGGTTTTTGAAGTCTCAATTGGGTTTAGAGAAATCCTATTGGGTTCAGGGTAATCTTGCTAGCACATGGTTGGACCCAATTTTCTCTTTACGTTTGAATTTCTTATTTAATAAGATTAATTCAAATTTAATTACTTGTTAATAACTTAAATAAATTAGATTCATTGGGCTCCAATTGTTGGGTGCCTAGGATTTTGGATCAAATGAATTAAGGGTTCAAGCCCTTGATTAATTTTCTTGATAGTTTTGATTGGGCGCCACTTGATTTGATCGAGTTGGGCGTGCCCATCCATTAGAGGGCGTGTGGAACCAGCATGGGACGTCCCATGGGTGCCATATGGCGTGTATATTTGTGGGTGCATAGACTCCAATAGTTAGTGCATAAAACATCTCCTAAAAAAAGTCAAATAACTAAAGAAATAAGAATTCCCAATGCAAATAGGAGTTGTATCAAGTGGTTATTTGGTTTTGAATAGGATTCAAACCTTATGCCTATTTAAAGGGGCCTTCCCTAAGGCTTCTAGGCAATTGAACCAGCAGCCCCACGTCTCTATAGAAGTGCCCACGCCCCCTCTCTCTTCTCCCTTGAAGAGCCAACGCCCAACATTGGGCGTTCTCCATCTTCCACGCCCAAAGGTGTTTGGGCGTCCCCCTTTGCTTGCTAGTTTCTAGTCTCTGATTGCTTCATAATCTAAGGAAGAAAAGCAAGAGAAGAAGAAGATCAAGGAAAGGATCAAAAAGTTGATTGCAATCCAGGCTTCATTCAGATTTGCAGGCTGATTTTTCTTAGAGAAGAAAAATCAATACCAAAAATGATTGTTCCAGACTGATCCTGAGTGGATACCCGTAGAGGTCGGACGCTTGCGCGGCTAAGAGAGAACCTATTCTCTTCTAGATCCAGATTTGAAAAAAGAATTTGCGAAACAGATATATGATTCGATTACATATTCAATTTCAGCATATGAAGTAGATCCTGATGTTTTATGTTTTATGCATGCATGATGTAAGTTAAAAAATATTTTAATCTTCTATTCCGCTGCATTGTTTAGGAAAAAAAATTTTGAAATATACATGCATGCTCCGACATGGAAAATCCAACAATATGCATATACATCACATATATAATCTAGATCTAATACATCTCATGTATATTTTAAATTAGATCTAATCTAATTTATTAAATATAAAGATCTGATTTTTAGATCTTAATAACATACATGTAAAACAAAACCGTGGCTCTAATACCATTTGAAAAAAATTCGACTTCCAGGATATGCATGCAGAGATCAAAACATGCAGATTTTTAACTTTTAAAAATCATAAATCCAACGAAAATTGAAACTAACCTAGATTTAAACAATTTTAAATCTAACATGCATAAAATATAAATCTAATCTACACATGTCAGAAACGTTCACATGCTAAAATTAAGTTGTTGAAAAATAAAATCAGATTTAGACATTTACCTTTGCATGGGTAGATCTACACCACAATCCGATGGTCCGTAATAATCTGATGAGATTCCTACAGAGCCGCACATGCGTCTGATCTCTATGGATATCCATCGAGGCTAATTTGATCAGGACTCGATCTCACCGGGATGCTAACTCCCTTGCAGAGATCGCTCCCTGGATTGTCGAATTGGATTGATCTTTCGATTCTCTTCTCAAAAGAATCAATTAGATCAATAGGAGGATAATGAAATCAGATCACATCTAATTTCTTTTTTCATTTTTTTTTCTCAAGAGAAAATCAAAAACCCACTAAAGAAGATAAGAGATCAAATCTCTTTCTTCTTCTTTTCTTGTCCAACTTTTGGACAAGGAAGAGAGAAAGAATTACCTTCAACAACCAACAACTTGATTGTTAGAAAAAAGGATCATGAGAGGGGCGTCCCATCTTTTTCCTCTCGTAGAAGAATCCACGCCAAAGAGCCTTAGCCATCCTTCCTTACTTCTCCACGCCAACTTCATCCTTTAGGGCATCCTTAGATGTGATCTCATCTTCAAAGGAGGCGCCCACAATATCCCCTATTTAAACTTTCAAGGTAGTTAGGATTTGTTAAGACGAGAGTTGTAGTGGATTAGGACTCTCTCCCTTGTAGCCGCCCACACCTCCTAAAAACTAGGCGCCACCTTTAATTTTTTTTCCACGCCAAAAAGAAAATCAACGTGAAAACATATGGGGCGTCACTCTTTCTTAGGGGGCATTGGGACTTAAGGGGTGTTCTTCTAGTTTGATTGGATCAAGGTCAAGTTGAAATCCAAAGAGCACGTGGCGTCCAATTTAGATTAGGTTAAGTCCAATCCCATTAGACTAATGAAACCCAATCCAAGTCAAATTAAAATCATATCTAATCAAATTAAATTTGATTTAAATTGACTAAGACCTTATCCAAATCAAATATGGCTAATGATTAGGTCAAACCTAATTTAAATAGCTTGGGATCAAGTATTCATTAGGTATAATCTTATTAGACTTATGAAACTTAATTTGAGTCAAACTCAAATCAAAGCTAATCAAATTAAATCTGATTTAATCTAATTAGGATCCAATCCTAATATTTGATTAAATCAAATAATATGCAACAATTGCAATTTAGTCCTATAACTCTTAGCAAGTTCTCAATGCAACTTTTATATTTAAGTTTAATCAATCAAATTGGTAATTGACTCCTTTTGCAATTCGATGGAGTCCCAGTCCTGTGGGTCTCTAGAGTCCCAATCCAGTAGGACTCTTTTTTATCAATTAAGATCTCTTTTATGTGTGACCTCATAAGTTCTATTCTGTCTGGTAATGAGACATATTTTGATCTCCATCAAAATATCATAGAAACTCTTTTCAATGGAATCGAACGATTCCAACTCACCAATCGAGAATTATTGACCATCAAAATAATTTTTGTTGGTCTCACAATCCATCAGTGACGTCTAACAGCATGTAGTGATAACCCAGCAGAACAGAAGGATGAATCTCCAGGTGTAGTTACTGTGTGATTCAGTTCTTCTATCGTGAGTCCCGACAAGATGGAGGTTATAAAACCTCATCAAATCCCATCGTCTGTCCTATGTAAGATTTATTCGATTTGAGTTCATTTGTGAAACCTAATGGAAACTCTTTTCCATCGTTCACACTACCCTGATCAAGATCTTTCGAACTCAATCTCATAAATCACATAGGACTACTCCTTTACTACTAAGGTCGATAGATCCCATCTAGGTACACATCCTATTCCTACAATAAACCTACTACAGCCAACATACACCTTAAGGCTCCGTATGGCTAGGAGATCGAGTTATGGTGCAGTCAAACTACAACAACCTCATTGTGAACAATCAAGGCACCGTAGGTCTAAGAACTAGTCACACCACTACAGCATCGAGAAAGTCACTGACGAGTGAGTAGACATCCAAGTGACTTCTCGTGTTGGTCACGCTCAGTACCGTTGTTCTCTAACAACCACCTACACTCTTGCTCCAGTGTTCCCACAATGTAGACTCAAGACTCGTCTATTCTAAGGGAAGCAAACCATGCACCAATCTTGCCAGATCAATCACTGTCCCCATGATGACCCTTCAATCAGGAGCAATTTGAGATTTAACTATCAATGACACATGCCTCAAATTTTCAATTCTTGAGAATATGTGTCATCAACTTATTAATTCTCTGGACGATTCATGGACACATACATTATATGAACATACACTATATGAATGGAATTAACTACTCTAATTAATTTGATCAAATACAAAATTATATTCTAGAAAGAATTAATGTATCGACCTAATTGACTTCTAAGGCATACATTTAACAAGACCCTAATTAACCTAGAACTCCTTAGCCCTCGTCCCTCTCATAACAATAATAATAGTAACATTAAATTCTAGTTTCCAAAGAAGAAGACTCATTTCTAACCAACCAATATTTAAACTCCTCATTTACAAGAGCATTAATCTAATATTGACTCCTAATTACCATCAGAATTTTTAGTCCTTAAATGTAACTGAAAATGGATAAAAGACAAAATACACTCCAATAATCAAAGACTTATGCAGAACAATGGTTGATACAATTCACCACATTAGTATTGAAGATGGAAGTCAGAAGTTGGAAGCTTTCTTTCATAAACTTTCGTAGCATTCTTCACATAAAGAGTCATGTTTATCAATAATTCTGAAAGTATGAATATAAATCTTAAAAATTAAACATGAAGGATGAAAATACCAAGGACGAAGAAATGAGGCAGTCTTAAAGAAGTTCCTAAGGAGCCAATAAGATAAGATCAAGGATGTATTATTATACAAAATATGAAAAAATGATGAGATATACGAAAGAACCATTTCTAGTAATATATCATTTTTTTTTTGGAAGGACATTAATTAAAGGAATCTTCTTATTGCAATAATTTAGGGAAAATTAATTGCATGCAATAAACAGTTGTGGAGATGCCCTTAAGGCCGATAACATAATATGCATGATTGACAGTTGTTTCAAGCCACTTGCAAGTAGCTAGTGTGTGTTTCATTTTGAGCTCAATCTCAACAAGCAATGCTTGATCTCAGCTTTTAGGATTGAGATTGAATTTAAGCCAAGCTTGAGCAAACCACCACTCAATCAGGCTTAGCTCAATATGGCTCAGAAATATGTATTTAAATTATAATATATACGAAAGAAATATATGTTGTAAAATTATATCTAATATAGCAAAATGATGATATATATAGTTATAGACACACATTAATAACCAACCATAGAAAAAGATTCAACATCGAGTTTTAATATAATGGCATATTTAAACAACATGATGGTTTAACTAGATCATTGTAGTTCATGATGTGACAGTTTTGTGAACATATGACAATTAAATGAGTCATCCAGCATTCGCTGAACCGTCCTGAATTGGGTGGTTCAGGATGTTCCGCACCGTACCGGCCGCAAACCAGTATGGTTCAACCTTCCGAATTACAACACCAGACAAGAAAGAGGGAAAGAGAAGAAGAGAGAGAGGGGAGGGAAAAAGGGGACGATGCTGTCAGAGGGCCAGTGGTGGCCCGTCGCGGCCACTGAAGGGTTGTAGACGTCTCCACAGCTCCACGTCGCCTGATAGGACATTTAATCGAGAGAGATATAAAGAGAGGGAAGCAAGGGCATCAGAGGGAGGCACAATTGACAGAGAGGCCACTGGAGGGCGTCAGATGGCCGCCATAGCCACTGGGCAGTGAAAAAGATGCGGATGGAGTGCGGCCGCATAACAAGGGGGACCGGGCCGATTCATCATCTTTTTTTTCTAAAACGACGAAAAACAATAAAGCCAACAAACCCAATAGCGAAGCCAATAATGGGTTTGCCGGCTTCACTATGGTTAAGATTTTTTATAAAAAAAATCCCATGAAACAAGGGCTATCGCCCCTGTTTCATTTTTGCAAAGCTGCGGGCCGCGATTCCGCTGTCCGACGGCCACGGTAGCCAATCGGAGGCTCTCTAACAGCCTCTCCACCAGCTTTTCCTCTCTCCTTTTCTTTCCATCCCCCCTCTCTATCTCTCTCTCGGATGCAATTTGGAGCAAGCGGAGGCCTTGGTAGTCCTCCAAGTGTGTCCACTGTCCGTCTGGGGCCACCACCAACGTCTCCTCCGACCACCCTCCCCTCTTTCTCTTTTCTCCTCCTCTCTGATTCCTTTCTTTGCTTTTGTGTCGGTTTGCACCAATCCAGTTCAGTACGGTATGAACCTATACCAACTCCTACCACCGGTCGACATGGATCCCGGTACCGATTCCACAGACCAGTCATCGGTTTTAATGGTCTAAATGAACTGAGCTCGATCCAAGTTCGGCTTGGATTAAGAGCATCAATCTACTCAAATTAGACTCATTTTCCACTTGGCTCAAAATTAGGCACAAGCATATAATAAATGAGGCAAACTTGATAACATTTTAAGCTTAAAAAAATATATCAAGCCAAGATTGATGAGACCATACTCAATCAAGCCCAACTCATTACACCTCTAATTATATGTAGTCAAAGACCATCGAGCCGGAACAGGATGCCATATCGGCCAGCCGATGGTACGATTCGGCACGAGTCCATATCGATCCATGCCGGACCGACTGACAAGGCAGAGAAGGGGAGAGGGAGAAGAAAGAGCAATGAGAGAGGGGGAAGAGAACGATAGGGAAAGGAAGAGAGTGCCTCCGCAGCCGCCAGAGGCCATCCAAGCCGCACCAAGGGGCGTGAGGGTAGTTGAGGCCGAAGGAGGGCCTCCGCCCTCCTTGAATGTGAAACAAGGGTTCACCCTTATTTCGCATTTTTTTGGAGTTTTACCGCGTGAAGTCAGCAACCTAGTTGCCGACTTCACCTATTTTATTTTTTTTCATTTCAGTTGCCAGCTTCATGCGATAAAACCCAAAAAAAATGCAAAACAGGAGTGAACCCCTGTTTCGCACTGGAGGAGGGCGAAGGCCCTCCTCCGACCTCAGCCACCGTCATGCCCCTCAGCACAGGCTCGGATGGCCTCCGCCAGTCTCCAAGGGCTGTCAGAGGCCCTCTCCTTCTCTCCCCTCTCTCTCTCTTTCTTCTCCCTCTCTCTGAGAGGGCCGCTATGCCGTTTTGTATGCCGAAACCAAATTGGCTTCCTACTGGTACGGTTCGCATGGCCTAAACTATCCGGTTCGGGACGGTTCAGCGAACGATGTATGTAGCATAAAGATTTGGAAATGAAATGGTCCCAGGTTCGCTAGACTGGCAAGAACAAATATACCAAATTGATGCACAAGAAAACTAGTAGAAAGCAAAAAATATGTGCATGATAGGAAGCATAAGAACTTCATAATTCAGGGATCAAGACAGAGCAATGATTGAGATGGCATGTTTGGAAGCCATAAGAATAGAAGATGCAACAAAGCTAGCATGCATTTAAAGGCTAGTTAAAGTAAAGAGGGAGAACTAAGAAAACCTTAGATTTAAGATGGTTAAAATAGCCTGAGATTTAACCTCCAATAAGAACAAGCACAAGACAATTTATAAAGCAAGCAAAAAACTAAGTTCACTAGATGAGGTTTATAACTTAATCTAAATAATGACGTTTTGAACAAGAAACTGAATTATCAACCATATGCTAATTTTTATAGAAATACATTTGGTGGGTAACAATATTCAAATTAAAAAAATATATACATGTTTACCAACGAAAGTTATTCAAGAAACTATTGAGTCTCAATACTGCTTACCAATGCATAGCAAAGGCCTACAGCAAGTATTAGTTTTCCATTAAGTGGTCCCTTACCAATCATGATCTTCTAAGAGCATAGGCAGACTTATTAAGAAACAAATTCTAAGGCCCTGTTAAGGTTCCAAATATAAAGTACTCAGTTTTTTCAATAAAAGAAAGGGTAAAGAAGTACGAACATCATGCTGACAGAGATCTTCCAAGTTCTGACAAACTTCCTAAAAGATTATATTAAGCACCAGGTAAACCTAATATCAATTTCCAAACTGAGTGAATTAAAGAAAAGAACCTAGCTCTCTCTAAAATAAACTAACAAATTTTTGCCAAAATAAACTAATTAAATTACAATACTATTAACCAGCATACTCTTGCCAATCATCCCGTGCAGTGCCCTCCAGATATCTCAAATAAGCAGCTAAAGCATTCAATGCATTGTTTGTTCCACCTCCCACTTGAGTTCCTTCTCCTGATGCAAACACAGATTTTGCAATCTTTGTGCTTTTGACATTGTTTAATGTTGATGAGATTATATTCTTCCCTTCATTACTTTTAAGGCTTTCGCTAGGATCAGATTTCATCACAGCTTGACTGATGCCCTCCTTTCTTAAAATGGTTTCAGCTGATACTTTCTTAAGAGAAGTCCAGCAATTATCTGATTGGCAAGGTTCCCCCAGCAGGTACATTTTTATGTCGTCAAACGTGGGTAGTGCACCTGAAGAATAAAACAATCATAAGAAACATGTATTATACAAGAATGCATGTACTCACAGATATAAGATATTTAAAAAATGGATCAACAATGAATTAATTTTTTAAACAAAATCAGCAAGATAACTTAAATCTCAGGAACTTAAAAGCATACCTCTGTCCACTTCCATTTCCAATACAGGTAAGGTTGGGGCTGCAACTGGAATGGTTTGAGATAACTGCAGCTGGAGAAAGTCACGATATGATGCAGGTAGTTCCTCCAGATTCTGAAAATATAGACAATGGAAACATTATATTCTCAAATATTTTCTTAGATTGAAGCAACTGTAAAACCATGGCGACGTATACCTCAACATTATAAAATGGAGTTCTCCAAAACACAAACTCAGGGCTTCCCCATGCAAATGATACAGAAGACACAGATGATTTAACAAGAGACATCACACTACGAGAATTATATTCTACCTCCTCTTCTGCAAATATGTAGCTAGCTTTGACCTGTTACACTTTGATACCATGAGTTCAACTATGTGGTTTGAATAAATGTTCTGCACATGCACAGAAAAGCCAAAAGCCATCTGACATGTATTTACATTTTCAGATATAAAATCACAATAAGCCTTGGGTAGCAACCTCATTCACAAGTTTCCGTATGACATCTTCTGCACTTCCAAAAGCAACAAGCAGATCAGATCCTTGATCCTTCAGTAATTGTTTAAGATCTTCCAGAGCAAGGAGAAGCAGCTTTAGCATCTCATCTGAAAAATCTGCATACCAAAAATTTCTATAAATTAAACAAGAATAGAATAAGGTTGACATAAAATTATATTGTCAGTGATGATAAGTGATCTACCGAACACGATAAAGTTTTCTTCAGTCAAATTAATAAGCATCTTAATTATACAATTGGTCAACATGACATCGTCCAACTTGTGCAACAGATTAGACGAAATAAGCCTTCTAGAAAAATTATTGGCTACTAGTAATACCTACATCTAAAAATGGATGATTTGCAAGAAAACAGGAAAAAAACATACAGAAACCAAGAATACTATCAGCACCCATATGATGCAACAATAGAGGCATGGTTCACTATACCGGTGCCTACATCCTGATATCAAGCATACCATACCACGCTAGTACCAATTTGAGACTCGGTACAGGGGCATATCAAGTCTTGATATGCCAAACTAACCCCAGTACTAGGCATACCAATGCTGTACCAGCATGGCACCAGTATGAGGTCTCATATCAAGATGGTGAACCTTAGATAAAGGGCTCAAAAGCAATGAAGGAACCTGATCACTTGATCGATAGTATGAAAAGGTATATTAGTCTTTTATCCCGATGTGTGGAGTTTTTGTCAAGTCAGTATCAGCCCTTGAAGAATGAATGGTCCAGATTCAATCATACATTAAGTCTATCATTGTTTTAGAGTCTTGGTCCTAGGTTATTTGGTTTTTAAGTTGTTGGACTTCAAGTTACTTGTCCACTTAATCTAATTGCCTCTAAGTTACTTGGCCATCAAATTTCTTGGCTTGCAAGTCATATAAACCTCAAGTTACTAGTTATTTAAGTTATTTGGCAACTTGGCAATTAAGTTATCATTTTAGGCAGGATGAAAGGGTAGTACAGATTTGTATGAGTATGTAGCTGAGAAAGAATGTATTTTCTTTTGCCAGATTTTGCTCTCTCTCTCTCTCAAGTGCCTTCTTTTTTCTTCTCTCTTCTCTTATATATCCTTTCTTTTTGGTTCCCTTTCTTCTTCTAATCTTCTCTTTAATCTAGAAAAATGTGTACTACTGTCTAAAATTCAATCTTGAGCCAATATTGCACTTTCTGCTTTAATCTTAGAATTCCCATAACCCTTGCCTAGCAGCAAACCTCATTCTCCAAATCCTAGTGCAAGCACAGGAAACTTTTGTATCCAAAAAACCATTCCCTTCTACCTTGTTTTCTGAGATAAGGTAGCAAGCAGCAAAAGTGAGCAACATCCTACATCTCAATGATCTCATACCCCATCATTTCCACCTACGCATAAGCAAGCCACACTCAAAGAGGTCTTTCATCGCCGTACTTACAAGCAAACATAATGATGAACTTGTCTTGAGCCTGCAATTCTTGATGCCAATTGCCTTTTATATTTCATTTGTCCAATGATTGCAACAGATACGGAGAGGAGATGTGTAGTTTCATTGCTTATGTACCACAGGTAACTTAGAACCAAGACACCTATACAAGAAGAGATGCAAGAACTAGAGCAAGAAATCAAAATCCAGGTATTGCACAAGGATACAGCAAAGAATGCAGTGAAGGATTCCACAATAGAAGTTGCAAAGAGTATCATGTGTCATAACTCATAAGTAGACCATTCCCTGATGAGAAAAGAGTAAATGACATGAATGCTGTATATCGAATCAAAGAAATGCATAATATGATACACTAGAATGGATCTAATGAACTACCCCATCATTCCAGGAAAAAAAAGGTTGATTTAACTTCAAATGCAAAACTATATCATTACCAAAACAAAGAAAAGAATATATGCAACAGAGAGATTGAAGGTTGACATGTCTCCCAAACTCAATGTGGAGGCAAGGATGATTGCATGAAAACTGTCAAATAACATGATCTAAACAAGTCTACAGGTTGTGATGCATACAAAAGGAAAAACTGGGTGGTAGTTTGCCAGGTCCAAAAAGTTGACTATAAAAAGAGGTCCTAGTCAAGGAAGTTAGTTTTTTTTGTTGATTCAAATCCACGAATTTTAATTTTCACTTTCAGAATGTGTTGTAACTACTTTGGATAGGACCAAATATCCTTTTCTCTTTAACTACAATATTGCAATATCAAAATATGTTTCAATTTTTATCATATTTACCAGTGAGAGTTTGAATATGTTAAATTACCAGAAATCAGAAGTAAGAAATATCTCAAGAGATTCCCATGGACTATGACTTCAAAATGTTGTGTAGAAATCAATTACGTAAACATTCACAAATAATTCTTAAATTACTTGTTCTGTTCTTTCAAACATTTTCAATTGCTCGTTTTGTATCAGTTTGCAATTTGCTATTGATTTAGAACACAGGGTAACTAAGGTTGTGCTGAAGAAAAAGAAAATGAAAACTAAGGAATACTTAAAATGAAAAAGATTAAAAAAATCTCTGGCATACAAAAAATTACAAAGTACATCCTTTACATATATTAAAGAATCCTGACATTTATAAAGTAGCACGCTCACCTTCTACATCTATACCTACAACCCTAGAACTCTGGATCGTATATCCACCTGCCAGTTCTGCTGCATATGATGTATTTCTATAATAAAATATATGCGACACCATATGAAATAAACCTGCATACCGGTGGCACACTAGCTTTACTGATAATGGGTCCCTAGGACATTTGTCTACGAGTCAGTTCATTTGTGAGCTTTACTCAAAGAAAACCACAAGCTGATCAAATAAAAATATCCCAACTCCAATACATACAATGTCTAATGTCAAGGAAAAAACCAATCTTCCGTTCATACCCAATACATGCATACCTGTTGTGTTCTCACTAACTTACCATTTCAGTCAAAAGCATTAAAAAGCAAACAAAACCAAACATGGAGTTTTTGAATATCTCAGTGACCATACTCATTCAGTGCATTGCTATAAATAAAATAAAATAAAAAAAGAATGCAATCAAGGTTGAGAATCTAGAAGGACGACAAAGGGACAGCAGGAACTAACTGGATAAAATCCGGCGATCGAACACGTAAAGCGGCACAACAGTCTGGTGCTGGGACACGGCAGCAACGAGGCCCGGGTGGTCGTCAGTGCGGAGATCACGCTTGAACCACACCACCGCGGCCCCATTGCGAGCCTCCCTCACTGCCTCGCGCTGCCTCACCTCCGCCGTCGCCCTCACCACGGCCAGCGGGAAGAGAACCCGGCGGCGACGCCGGGGATAGGGGAAGGGAGGAAGGAGGGGGGCGATGCGGTGGGGGTAGAGGAATGCGGCGAGAGCCATGGAGGGGGTAATCCATGAACCTCTCCTCCCCACCAGATTGATATCCAGCGTTTTTCCACGGTGGTTGGCTGGGGGGCGGGGATTTGTGGAAGAGAAATTTTTCGAGTTTGTTTGGTGATTCGGTTTTTCTTTTTTTTGAGGGGCCGTGGTTTACATGCGAGCTCTAGTAGAGTCGAGGAGGGAGAAGTGTGCAAGGGCGAAGAAAGAAATGAACAAAATTCATTTGGAGGCTTCGGAATTTGCCAGGCTTCTTCTTAATAACTATCTTAAAATAAAAATCTAAAAATCAAAAATCCTTTTTTAATAACGAACCAGAGAAAAATCCCAAGTTCTATGTTGATGCAGTATTTCTTTAATATAATTTTTTTATTATAATATAATATTATTTTATTATATTATATTAATATAATATTTTTTACAATAAATTAGTATTACATTATTATAATGTAATATTTTTTTATTATAATATTACTTTACAACAATGCAGTATTGTTTTATAATAATATCATATAACTTTATAATAGTATAGTATTACTTTATAATAATATAATATTATTTTTATTATAATGCAGTATTATTTTATAATAGTACAATATTATTTTATAATAGTATAGTATTGCTTTGTAGCTACAAGAACAATTACGTCATTACATCTCATTTGGATAGTTATTTTTAAGTTATGCTTCAAATGGGAAAGATTTTTTACTTAAAACTTAAGTGGACAGCTACTTTTAAGGTTAAACTTAATTGAATATTTCTCATTAATTTTTTTTTAATTAATAAAATTATTAATTTATAATTTTAAAAAATATGATATTTTTTTCTTCCTGAATATACCTTTTCATTTTTAATCAATACATAGTATATCATCAGGTGATACACGTTATATCTTTAAAGTAATCAATATATAATTTTTAAAATATGAAATTTATCGATACAATATATGGCTAGATGATACCTACTTAGCAAATTAGTCATAATCTAATGCAAATATTTAAATAAATTAATATATAGTTTTTGAAATATAATATTCATCAGTATGCACTACATAATCAAGTAATACATATATCACGCCCCCAGCCCGAGATCGCGAGCAGGAGGTGCAGCAACCGCCGCATACTTATGAAGAACTTTCTCCATAAGCATGCAAGACATCTCATCACGATATCAATGATCACAGTGGAATAAATTTAAATAATTATGATTCAACTTTAATTTAAGTAATTAAATCAAATATCTTACATCCAATAAAGTTTCACTAAAAATAAAATAATAGATCTAAGTTCAATAAAATTGACAATGCTAAATCTCGCCTCTAAAAGCTTTGTCCCAATATTAATTTTCATGCTCGCAATTAATTATCTGAATCTGAAAAATAAAAAGAAAAGAAAAGAGCTAGACAGCCCAGTAAGTAACAAATATCTCAACTAGATATTTCAGATATTTATATAATTTTCAAGAACAATACTATAAATAAACATAAAAATGTATTTCATGCTGATTCAATGCAAATCCAATCTTTTCAAATATTATAATATAATCATAAATCCGATTCGAATTAAAATACTAGTAACTCAACAGCCTCGACTATGACCAACGTTTAACCTCCATTGGCGGGGTTCACTGAATACCAGTGCACAACCCCCACTGGCAGGGTCCACAAACACCAGCACACAAACCCCACTGGCAAGGTCCACTAAATACCAGCGCACTATTGGAGCACGATCGGCTCCTCCCACCGACCTTGGATGCAGCGAAACCAGCAACGAACAGATCTGGAGACTTCTGGACACGATCCAAGGCCCTTGATGAAATCAGCCTGGTTGTTGTCTTCTTCGTCAGCCTTTCGTTCCAGATGAAGAACGCCTTTGAAACCACCTCTAAAAATTTCAAGATCTGGTACCCAACCAGATCAGACCTGGATCAAGATCCTCCGATTCATAGATCTCGAATCGGGATATTCTAGATGGAAAAGAAGATAGATGGAGACAGACCTCGCAGATCTGTCCTGTTGCAGTCTTTTTGTAGATCTGTTGATAGAGATCTCACCCATGCCTCAAACGACCTCAGATCAACTCCAGATCTGAGAGGGACTTGTACCAACCTCTTCTCAAGAGATTTCAGGTCCTGGACCTAGTGTTTGGGTGCCTGCAAGAGAGGGGAGAGAAGAAATGGCTGGCGGCTGCAATGGGGGAAGGGGCTAGCGCCTCCCTTCCTTTCTTTCCTTTTATGGACTGGCGGCAAGAAACCCTAGGGTTTCTTGCTCCTGGTGCATGGAAGATTGCTGGAGAGAGAGGAAAAAGAAAGAGAGAGATTTGAGAGAAAGAGTTGTCTATTTTCTTGGCTTCATTAAACCTATACAAGTACATGTATATATAAACATCGGGTCAAGTGACCCAAACCCAAAACTCCCTTGACCAACTCTATGGGAGATTAGGTTAACCCAAGCCCATGTACACCCATGACTCGATCTAATCTCACCTCTCCTGGGCCCAGACCTGGCCCATAAAGAGTTGGTCCCTTGAGGCCCACATAACCTAGACCTCAAGAACCCGAAAGGCCCACAGCCTTTCAACTTAGGGCCCAACTAGCCCTAGATCCTCCATGAAGCCCTCATGAATAATGGACCTTGGCCTTAGCCTTGGTCCCCTGGGCCTTGGGCACACCACCTGGATCATAACAATCTCCACCTTGGTGTCCCAAGGCCTCAACCAACTTCACTCTGTTCTTGCGACTGAGACCCATTTGCAGCCAATGGGCCTCTTCCCCTGTGGCAACTGCACCAATCGCCACGTCTGGTTCTGGTGGAGAAACTGCATCTCCTCGGACATCGCCTGGACCCACCGCTCTCTGTCTTGGCTCTCAATAGCCTCCTGATACATATATGGTCTCCATTCGCTGTCATCAGGGCATATGACAGCATCTCCTCGAAGCCATATCGGTCCGGTTGCCTGATGGTCCTCTTGGGCTTGTGTAGGGCAACACCGATATCAGTCCTCGGTCCAGCTCGCTCCTGTTGGACCTCTCCGCCTCGATCATCCGTCTGAGTCCTCTCCACCTGTGGAGACACTTTAGGTAGGTTCTCCACCTGAATGTCCTGTCCTCCCGTAGTACCTGCAAGAGGTAAAATAAAAGAGGTAAGCTGTCCAGCAGCGTCCTGCTGGACCTCCTCCTGCTCCTGCTGCTCCTCCAGCCTGCTCACCTCCATAGGACTGACTCCTCATTAAAAGTCACATCTCGACTAATGATGACCTTCTTTTCCAAGGGATCCCACAGCCTGTATCCCTTGACTCCTCGCGGATAGCCTAGAAACACTGTCTTGCATGATCTGGCGTCTAGCTTGCTCTGCTCACCAGCTCCAATGTGCACATAGGCCATGCACCCAAATACCCGTAGATGGCCCAGCCCAACTGTCCTCCCAGACCACACCTCCTCTGGAAGCCTGCCATCCAACCTGGTGTGAGGTGACCGATTGACCAAGTAACCGGCTGCGTCAACTGTGTCAACCCAAAACTTTTTTGGAAGCCCTGCTTGCGGCCTCATGCACCGTGCCTTTTTCAAAAGTGTTCTGTTCATCCTTTCGGCCACCCCATTCTGCTGTGGAGTTTCCTTAACTGAGAAGTGTCTCCTGATCCCACACTCCTCACAGTAGTCCTGGAACTCTCTGCTGGTGTACTTCCCGCCATTGTCTGACCTCAGACACTTCACGCTTCTCCCCTGCTCCTTCTCCACCTCCGCTCTCCAGATCTTGAACTTGGTGAAGACCTCTGACTTCTCTCTCATGAAGTAAATCCAGAGCTTCCTTGAGAAATCATCAATCAGGGTCATGAAGTATCTGGCCCCATTCTTAGCTAAAACTGGGGCTGGTCCCCACACATCCATGTGTACTAACTCCAGAGGGGCTGCACTGCGGGCTGTACTGATGGTGAACTGAACTCTCCTCTGCTTTTCCATCTGACAAGACTCACAGATCTCCCCTGTAGCACCATCCTCCAGATCAGAGATGAGTCCTCTCCTGCTCAACTCCCTCAGCCCCCCTGTCACCCATGTGGCCTAGGCAATAGTGCCACATCCTGTAAGTCTCCTCCTGGTCCTATGCTGCAGCTGCTGCATCAGACTCTCCGGTCACCACAGATCCCTCCATGCGATAGAGGTTATTGTCCAACCTCCTGCCTCTCATCACCACCATAGCTCCATTGGAGATGTTTAGTACTCCGCTTCTAGCCCTACTGCTGAAGTTGTATCCACTGCGCTCCAAGTAGCCTAGTGACACCAGATTCTTTTCTAGCTCCGGGATGTGCTTTACATTTATCAATGTCCTCACAATCCCATCAAACATCCTCACCCTGACTGTCCCTATCCCAGCCACCTTGCAAGGATGATTGTCGCCTAGAGTCACTGATCCCCCATCTGTCTTAGTGTATGTCGCAAACCAAGACCTGTGTCGTGTGTAGTGATGTGAGCACGCAAAGTCTAGTGTCCACTCCTCTGTGTAATGCCTGTGACCATCTGATACCACAAGTAGATCATCCTCCACCTGCTGCCCAGCAGCTGCACTCACTAATTCTGAGCCACTTCTTTCTCCCTTCTTGCTCTTCCATAGTGGACATTCTCGCTTGAAGTGCCCGAACTCATTGCACTTGAAGCATTTCATCTCCTTCTTTCCCTTCCTGGACTTGGACCGCCCTCTGGACTCGCTTCTGCCTCTGCCTCTACCGTCCTCTCCCCTACTGCCAAACCCTCCTGGGGAGTCCGATCTCTGGTCAACTTTTTTCTCTGCTCATTAGACCTCAGCACCGAGACCATGTCCTCATATTCCAGAGTCTCCTTGCCATAGAGCAGTGTAGTCACCAAAGAGTCATACGATCCTGGTAGTGAACACAAAAGCAACAGGGACTTATCCTCCTCATCCAGCTTCACCCCGATATTCATCAACTCCGTGCACAACTGGTTAAACCTCTGAATGTGGCCAATCACATCAGATCCCTCCTGCATCCGAAGACTGTACAACCTCTTCTTCAGCATCAGCTTGTTGCACATATTCTTTCCCATATATATGGCGTGCAACTTCGACCAAAGGCCCTTCGGGGTCTTTTCTTCCAGCACCGAATACAACGCCGCATCCGCCAAACATCCTCTGATCACCGAGCATGCTTTCTTCTCTAACGATGCCCACTGTCTATCTGTCATTCCCTCAGGCTTCTCATCCAAAGCCTGATCCAGATCTGCTTGCACCAGAAAATCCTCCACCCGAATTTTCCACATGAAAAAATTCTCCTTGCCATCAAACTTCTCGAACTCGACCTTCATATTACTGCCCATGACTAGATCCAAACCAAACAAGCAATATAAAATCAAGAAGTGTAGAATATACCTTGATGGTACCTTGCTGAAAATTTTCAACACTTGGGATCTTCAACTTTTCATGCTTGGAACCGCTTCCTCACCACTGTGGCTCTGATACCAACTGTTAGAGTATGATCCCGGCTCTTCCCACAGACTTTGGGTGCAGTAGAACCAGCAACGAACAGATCTGGAGACTTCTGGACACGATCCAAGGCCCTTGACGAAATCTGTCTGGTTGTTGTCTTCTTCGTCAGCCTTTCGTTCCAGATGAAGAACGCCTTTGAAACCACCTCTAAAAATTCCAAGATCTGGTACCCAACCAGATCAGACCTGGACCGAGGTCTTTCGATTCATAGATCTCGAATCGAGTTGTTCTAGATGGGGAAGAAAATAGATGGAGACAGATCTCGTAGATCTGTCTTGCTGCAGCCTCTTTGTAGATCTGTTGATGGAGATCTCACCCGCACCTCAAACGACCTCAGATCTGTTGGGAATAGTGTCCCAAAGCCAATCGTCAGCCTGTTGACGGTTGTGCTCCTTTTGTATTAGTATATGAATTATCAATAAATAAAAATTATTTTGATATTTTTCATCACAAATGTTTCATCTTCTAATGAACTCCTGTGTTGTGGTGAAGTCCTTAGGACTATTTAGACTCGACAAAGGAGAATTTGTCGCTTAGTCCTTAAACCTGTTCGCGATCAAATGATACGTTATTACCAAAGACAACAATGTTTATCGAGCATAGGTCGTTGTGTGCCATATGGGTTGGTTGTCCTCATAACCAAGAAGTGTGGAGACACTGGTATGGCATACAGGTGAGATGTAATGGTACATCTGCACTGAACGTGACCGACTCTGGAGCTATTTCTGCAGTCAAAATTTATTTCGATGGGATATGGGTATAAATATCCCTCTGACCTGAGACCGCCACGGTGACTTGCAAGCAACTCACTGTACTTAGGCACTGGACTACCTGAATTTTTAATTCAGTGATAGAAGGCTGCTGGGTGTAGTCAAGTACTTGACTTGTCGGTGCGTGTGTCAAGATGGGATTGACCACTCCAGTTTAGGAGCTATGTACAGTCATATTTTAATTTAGCAAAACTTTGGCCAGGGTAGTCCTAGTGAGGAGTCACAGGACTAATTGAGTTGAGCACGATTCGGATGATCTCATCAGGGTTGACAGTTTAACCCTGAGTCATCCTAAACACAGGAGTCAAAAGAGATGAATTATACGGTAACCATATTCACGTAGGTTCTGAATGTTGCGATTGCGACTATTCAATCTATCCGATCATCGGGTACCATTGCTAGATGGTTACTTCGATTAGTATAGGAATTGGTTCCTGTGCTACCGGCTTAGGTTCGAACCTGCGGGGTCACACACATTAGAGGTTTCTTTCTGATCTGATGGCTGATTATGAGTCTTATGTGTTTGAAACTCTATGATTGAGAATTAGGATTCTCTGATCATGAATTTCACATATTTTGGGTACCGAGGTCAAAATTTTGAATTTCAAATTTTGAATTTAAAATTTGAACTCTTCGATCAAGGTTTCATATTGATGGACTTTGATACCCGATTGCCTATTGGATTTGGACTCAATAATTATGAGAGGTTTTATTAGTGATTTGATCACTAATTAACTAAATTTAATTGAGTAATTATTTTTGGATCAAGTCCAATTGAATTGGATTCAGTTGGGTTTGACCCGATTAGGTTAAGAGTTGACCTAACCGTCGAGATGGTTTGGTCCCTGATTTGATCAGGGGTTGGGCTTAGTCAATTTTTGATTTGATTATGATTTTATTGAGTCTAATTAAGCCTAATTAAGTTGGGTTTAATTTAGTCTAATTGTGCTTAACCTATTTTGATTAGGTTGGTTCAATTAAGATCAAACCACCATTTGAATTTGAATCCCTGCACCACCTTAAATCTCTGTGCCCATTTGAATTCACGAGAAGAAACTTCTCATGAATTTTTTCTCACGCAAAGCCCTTCTCACACCCACTCTTGTGCGCCAATATTTGGATAAAGATGATTAGTTATCCATTCAAATTCAAAGCGTGTTTGAATTTGAATGGATAACTTATCTCTTGCGCATACATGACATTATCCACTTTAGCGCCCCACATCTCACACGAGAAAGAGTTTCTCGTGAAACCTTTCCATGCACAAAGCAGACTCGCACCTTCTCTTCTCATGCCCAAGTGGATAGGGATGAGTTGGTTTTAGTTTGAATTCAAATTTGATTTGAATTCAAATGTGTAACCACTTGTCTTTATCCTCTCACGTGGATAAGACACGTTTTGAACTGTTTTAAAAGAGATAGGGAGCTGGGGCGTGCGTAGAAAAATTTTGAGAAAGAAAGTGGGGCGTGAGGAAGCCTTGTGCATGAGGTGAAGGTCCAAAACGTTCTGAGAGAAAAAGAAAGAAAAGAAAGAAAATTGGGCGTAGGATTTTTGGTGTGTACCCTAGGGTTTCTACCTAGGATTCGGGAAGTGAGATTTGTGTGCCACGAGTGTCGTGAGTCCACCAAATTTTAGGAAAAGATCCATCAGCCTCTCAACCAATCGTGCAAACGATCCGGAGTGTCTGAGGAGTCGACACACATCGATCGAAGGAGTTCGATCAACATCAGCCATCAAAAGGATGAAATCACGAACTAGCATTCGTGAGGAGCCGATCAGATGGGAGCTTCGTGTGGATGATCCGCAGAGGCCAGACACTAGTGTGGCTGCAACATGATGATCAGAGCCCCTCGATGGTGATCAGATTGTGATGATCGACTATCCGTAAAAGGTGATGTGTTCTGAACACAATATAGTAAAAAGTTTACTGTTTCAAATTTGAATTTCAAATATAAATGTATGCTGTTGTATCATATTTAGATCCTAGTGTAGGGTTAATTAGTATTAATTAATAAGATTAATTAATAATTCTGCTATAAAATAGTAATTTTGAAAAAAATTTAAAATTATCATTTTGCCCCTGCACTAAATTTTTGCTTCAAATGGTATCTGAGCATGGTTCTAGAATATGATATAAATATGCATGTGTAGATTAAGGTATAATCTATATGTTCAAATTTGAAATTCGAAATTTGAATTTTAAATTTTAAAATTTAAATTTTGAATTTTGAAATTTGAAATTTGAAATTTGTTTGAAATTTCAAATTTGAAATTCAAAATTCAAAATTTAAAATTCAAAGATTGGAAATTCGAAATTTGGTTGAAATCTCAAATTTAAAATTTAAAATTTGAAATTTAAAATTTGAAATTCAAAATTCAAAATTTAAAATTCAAAGATTGAAAATTTAAAATTTGAAATTTGGTTGAAATCTCAAATTTAAAATTTGAAATTTGAAATTTGAAATTCAAAATTTAAATTTTGAAATTGGTATATTTAGATATACTTGATCCAAGTAGCAAGTAATCTAATTGGGTTGGTTGCCATGGCCGTCCGGTCATAGGAGAAATGTAGGATTTAAAGACCCTCTCTTCCCATTCAATGGGATCTCCTATGGTGGTAGGGGTGTCGATGCAATTATATCCCATACCGATGAAGCAGCAAAAGGACTTAATTATAAAATTTATCATGAATGTGTTAGATTAGATCTAAAAAAAAATTTATAATTTATTTTGAGTTATTTTCTGTTATGAAATGAGCAATAAGATTGCTGTTTATGAATTGTGCTGATCCGTCTGTGAAATGAGTCAACACATTTGGTGAACAGAAAATAAAATCTTTCAAAATTTGAAAATTATTTTCGAAATGCCAAACCCTAACCCATCAGCCCAAGTACTTAATTAAAAGAATTAAGTGTTGTCTAGTAGGTCTAGAATTATGAATTAAGATCTAAGATAATTGCATAAACTTGTGGGTCAATGGGTTAGATGAATTAGGTCCATAATTGGGTTAGACCTAAGGTTAGCTTAAAAAATGGATTAAATAGAGTAATTGGTCAAATCTAATCAAAAGTTGAATTAGATTAGGTCAAGGATACTCTAGAATCAACTTCAATAGTTGTAGTTGAATGGGTCCATATCTTTAACTAGACCAAGATGAACTTAATTCATGGCTACGCGGTAGAGCCCTATTTACTAAGTTGATCAAAATTAAAACTAATGAACCGGTTGGTGTCTAAGGTAAGTTCGGCAATTTTGACCAGTGGTTCTTAAGCGGGAGCTACCCGCATTGATTCGATCATTGACGAGTTAATGGCAAATCCCCACCATTGATCTCACTTATCTGGCCAATCTGGTAAGTTAGATTTTGATTAGATCACTTGGTAATTAGAGCTTACCCATGTCATTAGGTAAATCAGTGTGACTGATTTAGGTGCTCCTAATGCCAGCTTTAATTAAATCTTTTTTAATCTGACTTGGTGAAGTCAGTGGGAGGATTGAAATTGGCTGGATGATTTCTTCTCTACTATCCTTTAATAAAATCCTCAAAAATTATTAGGTCCCTAAAATGATTAAGTTATAATGATAACTAAGTCAATGCCTCCCATTAAGTGAGTGATAATGAGTCCATTAGTTCAATGATCATTGGAGGCCCAAAGGCCTGGTGCTCATTGGCTAATGGAATTATCTTTCATAATATGATAATTTGGTTGAGTCTTTCTGATGGTGGTTAGGTTGGCCGGCCAAAGTCGGGCCTGATCATTTATTGGTCTGATTCACCAAATTAAGTCATGTTAATGGTTGGACCTAATCAGATCTTTTCAGTGGAGGCCAAAGCCTACTAATTAGGTTCTGGGGCAAAATCAATTACTAGAAGTTGTTTAGAGAAATAGCTGGTTAAGAACCTACCCATAGATGCACATGGGTTGACCAACCAAAGTTGGGCTCGTGTGTAGTCTGTGTGGATTCTAGTACCTATTAAGGAATTAAAGTAATTCTTCGAATTGGAGGTTGAGGCTACCAGTTCGTAAAAATATTGGAAAAAATTTTAGACTAAAGTCCAAGTCTTTAGTATTAATTTATGTACTAATAGAGGTCTGATTTTTCTTTATACAGCAATGGCCACTACCCTGTCGCTCCGGTCATTATTAGATAATGACAAGCTCATGGGATCTAATTTCGATAGTTGGTATCGAAAATTGAAAATCATCCTTGAGCATGAGCAAATCCTTTATGTAGTAATGGATCCAGCACCTGAGGAGCCAGCTCCGAACGCTAGTAGGGTGATCCGAGACACTTACCAGAAGTGGCTCAATGACCGCACCACCGTTCGATGTATTATGCTGGCAGCAATGAATGACGAGTTCAGCCGTAGGTTTGTGAACGCCCAGCCACAGAAGATGCTTCAAATGTTGAACGACTCCTTTGGCATGCCTGACGATGTTGAAAGGCACAAAACTAGTTGTGCCATTTTCAATACTCGGATGAGGGATGGGGCCTCAATCACTGATCATGTACTGTACATGATCGAGATGATTGAGTGCCTAAGCAAATTAGGTTTTCCTCTACACGAGCAGCTCGGTAAGGATGCGATCCTTAATTCCTTGCCCAAGTCCTTCCTCCCATTCCTTACTCATTTTTGAATGACAAAGCCTGCAGTAAACTATCACGGGTTGTTGGGGTTGCTGCAGAACTTTGAGAAGGATCACCAGCTCCATAAAGAGTCGGTGAATGTAGTGGGAGGGTCTTCTTCTCATCGTCGACCCTTTGGGAAGGGGAAGAAGAACAAGAAGAAGAAGAACAAGAAGGTGCAGCCTCATGCTGGGACGGTTGCACAAGGTCAGACCAAGAAGTGCAAGCCCAACCAGAGCCAGGCGGAGTGCTTCTTTTGCAAGAAGCAGAGGCATTGGAAGAGGAACTGTCCTCAATACATTGCCTCCCTGGACCCGAACAGGCCGAAGAAGAAGCAAGGTAATTATATGATAACTCCTTGCAACTTTTTCATTTGTGATACTACTGCCTGGGTATTGGATACTGGAAGTCCTTATCATATTTGTAATTCGATGCAGGGTCTGTAGGTCAGTAGGAGATTTGATGAAGGTGAGAGGTTCCTGAACGTTGGAGATGGAAGCAAAGTTCTAGTTCTAGCTTTAGGAATCATGAGTCTTGTAATCAATTCTCGTAATGTAATTCTGAGTGAATGTCACTATTGTCCAAGCTTTTTATTAAATATTATTTCTGTAGGCCTTTTGGCCATGTACGGTTATGATTTTTTAATAAAAAAAAATATTTACAATATCATTTTGAATAGTGTTACAATGTTTGTTAGACAATTTAATAATGGAATTTACTTACTATCACAACCTGTTAATGTGGTTCAAAACTTCGGTAAACGTTCTAGAATAGATAATGTGTCAGAAGTCTATCTTTGGCACTGTAGGCTAGGTCATATCAATAAGAACAGGATAAACAGGTTGGCTCAAGAAGGAATTCTTGAACTTGATGATTGTGAATCACTTCCAACCTGTGAGTCTTATCTTCTTGGAAAGATGACCAAGTCACCTTTTACTGAAAAAGGTGAGCGAGCCAAAGAACTTTTGGGTCTGGTACATTCTGATGTATGTGGACCTATGAGCTCAAGTGCAAGAGGTGGATATTTCTACTTCATAACCTTCACAGATGACCTATCGAGGTATGGGTATGTCTACTTAATGAAGCATAAGTCGGAGTCATTTGAAATGTTCAAACTATTCCCAAATAAGGTAGAAAAACAAACTGAGAAGTGTATTAAAATACTTCAATCTGATCGAGGAGGTGAATACCTTTCCAATGAGTTTCTGACGTATCTAGGAGAGAATGGGATTCTCTTTCAGTGGACTCCTCCTGGAACACCACAGCATAATGGTGTGTCTGAAAGGAGAAATCGGACCTTATTGGACATGGTTCGATCCATGATGGGGTTTGCTGGTCTATCGATCTCTCTCTGGGGATATGCGCTCGAATCGGATTGTTACCTTCTAAATAGAGTTCCGAGTAAGTCTGTAGCCAAAATGCCATATGAGATATGGATAGAACGTAAGCCAGTACTCTCGCACCTTAGGGTTTGGGGGTGTCCAGCTTATGTTAAACGTTTAATTACAGACAAGCTTGGACCTAGGTCTGACAAGTGTAATTTTATAGGGTACCCAAAAGAGACCAAAGGGTATTATTTCTACCTTACTGATGAGCAAAAGGTGTTTGTCAGTCTTAAGGCAATCTTTTTAGAAAAGGAGTTTCTTAGTGAAAGAACTATTGCCTCTAAGATCAAACTTGACGAAGTTCGACAGGTGGAAAAACCGACACATGTTACTGAACTTGAACCGGATTTGATTAGATCAGATCCGAAGCCCATTGATTATGCACCCTTAAGACGGTCTGGTAGAGTACCACATCAACCGGATAGATACTATGATTTCTTGGTCCGGGATGGCGATCCTGTCGAACTTGATGAAAACGATGAGGATCCGATCACCTATATAGATGCAATGCAGAGACCTGACTCTGAAAAATGGCTAGAGGCCATGAAATCCGAAATGGAGTCCATGAAGGTCAATGATTTGTGGACATTAGTTGACTCATCCAAAGGAGTGAAACCCATAGGGTGTAAGTGGGTCTTCAAGAGGAAGAGGGGCGCAGACGGAAAGGTGGAGACCTATAAAGCCTGTCTGGTTGCCAAGGGATATCGTCAACGTTATGGTATAGACTATGATGAGATATTTTCTCCTTTGGCAATGCTCAAATCCATTCAGATTATGCTTGCGATAGCTGTCCATCTAGACTATGAAATCTGGCAGATGGATGTGAAGACAGCTTTCCTAAATGGAGAGCTGGACGAAGAGGTGTATATGATACAACCTGAAGGGTTCACATCCACTGATGAGTCTAAGGTATGCAAGCTACAAAGGTCTATTTATGGACTTAAGCAGGCATCTCGAAGTTGGAACATACGTTTTGATAGGATGATCAAAACGTATGGCTTCGTTAAGAACGGAGAAGAGCCCTGTATTTATAAGTGGGCTAATGGTCCAGTAGTAGTATTTCTTGTATTGTATGTGGATGACATTCTCTTAATCGGGAATGATGTCTCTGCATTACAGGAAATAAAGATTTGGCTGTTGTCACAGTTCTCCATGAAGGATCTAGGAAAAGCTTCCTATATCCTAGGGATGAGGATCTATAGGGATAGATCCAAAAGGTTGCTTGGCTTATCCCAGTCTATGTACATTGATACTATGCTGAAAAGGTTCAGCATGGAGAATTCCAAGAAAGGCTATCTACCGATAGGCCATAGAATTTCTCTCTCGAAAAGGGATTGTTCGACAACACCTCAAGAGAGAGAGCGTATGGGTAGGATTCCATATGCTTCGACAGTGGGATCTATCATGTACGCCATGACATGTACATGACTAGATGTGGCATACTCACTAGGGGTAGTAAGTAAATACCAATCTGATCCAGGGGAGAATCACTGGAAGGTTGTTAAAACCATCTTGAAGTATTTAAGAAATACTAAGGACCAGTGGCTTGTATATGGTGAATCGGACTTGAGACTTATAGGATTTACAGACTCTAGTTTCCAGTCTAATCGCGATGATAGTAAGAGTGTGTCAGGATTTATTTTTATCCTTAATGGTGGGGCTGTCTGCTGGAAGAGTTCCAAGCAGCACACTGTGGCTGATTCAGTATGCGAGGCAGAGTATATTGCTGCATCAGATGCTACAAAAGAAGCGGTGTGGCTGAGAAAATTCATCACCGAGCTCAGAGTAGCATCCTCCCTTGTTGGTCTAGTTTTGCTCTATTGTGATAGCTCTGGAGTCATTGCTCAGGCGAAGGAACCGAAGGCACACCAGCGGACGAAGCATATTCTGTGCCGCTACCATCTCATCCGGGAGATCTTGGATCGAGATGAAGTCGACCTTCAGAAGATGATCGGAAGGAGAACCTGGCCGACCTATTCACTAAAGCCATTGCGGTGAAGGAGTTCAACGACTACAAGTCGAAGATGGGTATTAGATACTGCACCGATTGGCTTTAGGCCAAGTGAGAGATTATTGGGAATAGTGTCCCAAAGCCAATCGTCAGTCTGTTGACGGTTGTGCTCCTTTTGTATTAGTACATGAATTATCAATAAATAAAAGTTATTTTGGTATTTTTCATCACAAATGTTTCATCTTCTAATGAACTCCTGTGTTGTGGTGAAGTCCTTAGGACTATTTAGACTCGACAAAGGAGGATTTGTCGCTTAGTCCTTAAACCTGTTCGCGACCAAATGATACGTTGTTACCAAGGATGACAACATTTATCGAGCATAGGTCGTTGTGTGCCATATGGGTTGGTTGTCCTCATAACCAAAGAGTGTGGAGACACTGGTATGGCATACAGGTGAGATGTAATGGTACATCTGCACTGAACATACCCGACTCCGGAGCTATTTCTGCTGTCAAGATTTGTTCCAATGGGATATGGGTATAAATGTCCCTCCGACCTGAGACCGCCATGGTGACTTGCAAGCAACTCACTGTACTTAGGCACTGGACTACCTGAATTTCTAATTCAGTGACGGAAAGCTGCTGCATGTAGTCAAGTACTTGACTTGTCGGTGCGTGTGTCAAGATGGAATTGACCACTCCAGTTTAGGAGCTGTATACAGTCGTGTTTCAATTTAGCAAAACCTTGGCCAGGGTAGTCCTAGTGAGGAGTCACAGGACTAATTGAGTTGAGCATGATTTGGATGATCTCATCAGGGTTGACAGTTTAACCCTGAGTCATCCTAAACACAGGGGTCAAAAGGGATGAATTATACGGTAACCATATTCACGTAGGTTCTGAATATTGCGATTGCGACTATTCGACCTATCCGATCGTCGGATACCATTGCTAGATGGTCACTTCGATTAGTACAGGAATTGGTTCCTGTGCTACCGACTTAGGTTCGAACCTGCAGGGTCATACACATTAGAGGTTTCTTTCTGATATGATGGCTGATTATGAGTCTTATGTGTTTGAAACTCTATGATTGAGAATTAGGATTCTCTGATCATGAGTTTCACACATTTTGGGTACCGAGGTCAAAATTTTGAATTTCAAATTTTGAATTTGAAATTTGAACTCTTCGATCAAGGTTTCATATTGATGGACTTTGATATCCGATTGCCCATCGAATTTGGACTCAATATTTATGAAAGATTTTATTAGTGATTTGATCACTAATTAACTAAATTTGATTGAGTAATTATTTTTGGATCAAGTCCAATTGAATTGGATTCAGTTGGATTTGACCCGATTAGGTTAAGAGTTGACCTAACCGTCGAGATGGTTTGGTCCCTGATTTGATCAGGAGTTGGACTTAGTCAATTTTTGATTTGATTAAGATTTTATTAAGCCTAATTAAACTTAATTAAGTTAGATTTAATTTAGTCTAATTGTGTTTAACCTATTTTGATTAGGTTGGTTCAATTAAGATCAAACCACCATTTGAATTTGAATCCCTGCACCACCTTAAATCTCTGCGCCCATTTGAATTCACGAGAAGAAACTTCTCATGAATTTTTTCTCACGCAAAGCCCTTCTCACACCCACTCTTGTGTGCCAATATTTGGATAAAGATGATTAGTTATCCATTCAAATTCAAAGCGTGTTTGAATTTGAATGGATAACTTATCTCTTGCGCATACATGACATTATCCACTTTAGCGCCCCACATCTCACACGAGAAAGAGTTTCTCGTGAAACCTTTCCACGCACAAAGCAGACTCGCACCTTCTCTTCTCAAAACACTTTTGTATCAAAATACTTTTGTATTAAAACATATCATAATTTTCACTGAACATATGCATAATCGACGAACCATAATATTTCAAAAGTACTTTTCTTTCAAAACATAATTTCATAAATCATATATAATTTCAAAGAATAATTATTTATTTTCAGAATAAATATGAAATATCTCGAGAAGATGATTCATTACTTATCTTTCACAAAGTACTGAATGAACAGATCGACTAACTTCTAGGAGATTTTTCAGTGCCTATTATCTAAAATTATATTTTTATATTAATTTTAATTCAAAATTAAATCTAAACAAATCTCAAATCAAAACTTCCACTTAGAATCGGACTCTTCCCTAAACTCGATCAAAATCATCAAAATGAAGTCTTTCACTACGCTAATCTTAGAAGCATAACTTTGGAGAAAGAAATCCATCAAGAAAAAGAAATAATCTAGAGAGAAAAAATTTTAGAGAGAGAAAGTCCAATTTTAGAGAGAGAAAGTAATGGTTCAAGCTGAAGGGAGAGAGAGAAAAATTTTCTCTCATATTTATTTATTTATTTATCTATTTATTTATTTTCTTTTCTTTCCTTTTTCCTTTTTCTTTTCTTTTTTCTTTTTCTTTTTTCTTTTTCCTTTTTCTTCCTTCTTCTACTTCTTCCCGTGGCCTCCATGGGTGAAAAAAATATGAAATAGGGGACCGAATGGTCTCGTCATAAGGTTGGCCGACCGACGGTCGGTCGGTATGAGAATGGTCGGTAGCCAGAGGAGAGCACACCACCATCCGGAGGAACCCAAACCGGTGGTCGGCGATGACACCGGCATCCAAAAATCAAAAAAAATGAAACCTCTCCTACGACAAAATCCGACGACTCTGGTCGTCGACGAACGTGCACACCGACACGGAAAGGAAGGGAGAGAAGAGAGGAAGAGAACCATATGCTTACCTCGAGCTCCGGTGACCTTTCCGGTGAGGAATCGCGGCAAGCACGGTGAGGGTTTTTATGGGTGATTTCTGGCGATCTTCGCCGTTTCGCTCCAAGTTTTTCACAATGAAAGGAAGGGAGAAGGGTCTCCCCCTTAAATAGAGCCGGAGGAGAGGAGTTTGACTCCTCTCCGATCAGGTTCCCGACTCCGATTAGGAGCCGGTCAGGAGAAGAAGACTCCCTGTGGAGTCTTCTTCATTTTTTTCTTTTTTTTTTTTGGGGCTTTTGGCTTTAAGGCCCAATGGGCCGGATGTTACAACATGCTTATCGACTTCTTCATACATATCACAAACTTTTTTGATATACACCCAATGGTAATCTAATATATATTCCTAGATAAAAATATATTTTGAAAATTATATATCAATTTATCTAAAGATATGTATTAGATCACTAATGATTGTATATCAAAAAGTTTACAGAATATATCAAAAAGTCGATGAGTATGTATCACCTAGTCATATATTATATGCTGGTAAATATGATATTCAAAAAATTGTATATCAATTTGCTTAAATATATGTATTAAATTATTAGATAACTAATTTATTAAGTATATATCATCTAACTGTATTCTATGTATCAGTAAACATTATATTCTAAAACCTATATATCAATTTGTGTATTAACTTGCTTAATAACTAATTTGCTTGATGTATATTATTCATCCTTATACTATATACCGGTGAAAAGCATGTTTTGAAAATAAGGAAGATAGAGGATGCCACACATGATTTTCCTTTTTTAGTTTTTTTATCATGGGGCTTCTACTTTAACATCGGCATGAAAAGAAATATAGCAAAAATGGGAAGTCTGCCCCACATTTCCTTCTCTAGTGCATGCCCTATATGATTTTTGTTTGAAAGAAAATGAACTGGAATGCCTACTAATCATACAATAACACTTTTTCGAGCGCCTGCTTTTCGTACGACGTACGATAACACTTTTTCTAGTCCACTGAATAATTAAAATTTAATAGTAGCAACAATTTCTACGAGTTTCACCAATCATCTTATGCCATGTGGTAGAGACCCCATTTCAAGTATAAAACTAGGGTCTTAATGTGTAACACCCGACTGGTCCAGCCAGACCAACCTGATTTTGGGGCCCACCTACTAGGCGGTGCCCATCCCTAAATCAACCAAGCAAGAAGAAAATCCCCTGTTCCACCGCCTTCCACCATGAGCCCTCCCTTTCTCTCTTTCTCTCCTATGCATTTCTCTCCCTCTCTCTCTCCCATACACACATCCTCTCTTTCCCTCTTTTCTTCCACAGGCGTTCTCTCTCCCTCTCTTATTTCTTATATTCCTCTTCTTTTTCTTCTTTCTTCTTCTTCTTTTTCTTCCTCTTCTTTTCTGCTTTTTACTTCTTTGGCATGATAGCTGCCCTGATTCTTCTCCTCATCCATGTAAGTAAACTCTAAACCTCTTTTGATTTAATCTGAATTAAATTTGGAATTTAATTATTAGATGGGTTAGAGTAATAGGGGAAGAATTGTTGCTAATTTTGAGATAGATTGAATCTGTCAGTAGTAGTCTAGATTTTTTAATTCTTTAATGATTAAGAATTTTAATCTAAAAATTTAATCGAGGGTTGTCAACTAATTTCTCATCCAATTTACAAACTTTGAGAATTTTTGGATGCTATTGTTGGGATGCGCAGGGGTTTCATGCATACATTTCCAAATTTTTTTAGTGAAAAAAATATTAAATTAAACTATTTAATCTACAAATACATGTATAAGATATGATCTTAAAACTCCTACAAATGGATCTATGACATGAATTTATATGCATAGAAATCTGAATCTAAAATGACAAGCATATGAACCAAAAACAACATTTAGTAATAGATCTAATCTACCACTTCTAGAGTTTCAAAATCAATATCTGAGCATGGATAGTCGAACTCCATGATTGAAAATGTAGATCTAAAAGTTCTCTCTAATTGCTCGCAGCCGTACAAGCATCCGACATCTACGGATGGTCTACATGAAGCCCTCGGATCGATCAGTCCTCCGTGGGAGTGCTAGCTCGCACAATCAGTTTCTGATGGTAGATCTGACTTGATCTCCTTCTTCAATCACCTCAAACCTTTTCGATATTGAAAATTGATTAGAGGAGGATACTGGATGGTAGAGAAAAATCAGATGAAGACTCTCTTTTCTTTGATTTTTTTCTCACCCAAAAATCGAGAACAGTTCTAGATCTCTCACTCGAGAGGAGAATGGTCTCCTCTTTTATTCATGCCAAAGAAAAAAGAAAACCTCCCAAACCTCATGCCCTAAAGAAGGATTTTGGCCCCTCTTTTTCTCTGATATCTCATGTTGAAAAGCTCTCTCTTGTTGGTACACAAAATTGTAGCCTTTTTATGGTTGTCGCACAAACCAAGTAAGATAGGATAAGAGCTGGAGTTTATTGCAATTCAAATCATTTTGAATTTCAATTTGTCTCCAACTTTTTCATACCCTTATCTGACTTAAAGAGAGACTTACCAAAAAAAATTAGGTATGAAAAACAATCAGAAAGACTTCCTTTTCTCATACACAATGGGCCTCTTCAAAAACAGCCAACGTGTGGAAGGATATGGATAAGGTTTTAAGTTAAATTCAAACCATTTTGAATTCAAATCAAAACCAACCAATTTCTATCCTTAATGGGTGATAAAAGAAGGGTTATCTTTTGGTTTTCTTATATACAAATTAATTTTGTACGGTGAGAAAAGGCATAAGATAATTTGGGTGGCACAAGGGAGAGAGTGCCATTCATTTGGGACTCTAGGGTTTAACCAATTGGATTTCTTTCAAATCCAATCCAATTTGATCCAATTAAAATATGATGAATCTAATTTAATTAGGCTCCTATAATCTCAATTAAATTTGATTAAATTAACAAAATAATTGAGCCATAGATCTGATCAAATCAGGATCATTTTTTCCTTACCGATTAGATCATCTCATAACCTAATCAGACTTGACCTGATTGAATCCAATTCAATCAAACTTGATCTAGACTTTAATGCTCAATCAAATTGAGCTAATTAATAATCTAATTACTAATTAATCCTCTATTAATGATAAAGTCCAAGTTTAGTGGGACTCTTCTCTAGAGCCCTCGTCTAGTGGGACTCTCCAACAGAGTCCCAGTTCGGTGGGACTCTTCACCAGAGTCCCCATTCGCTGAAATTCTTCAGATTAGCCATGTGATCGAAGAAGAACTTCTAATGTGTGTGATCCCATAGGTTCAAAACTAAGTCGATAGCATAGGAACTGATTTCTGTACCAATCAAAATAAGCATCTAGTAATAGTACCCAATGTCCGAATAGGTCGAATATATGCAAAGCAATACTCAAGAACTTATTTGAATATAGTTACTATATAATTTATCCCTTTGATCCTTGATGCTAGGATGACTTAGAGTTTAAACTGTCAACTCTTAATAGTACATCCATTACGTATCTCAATCTGATAAATCTTGTGACTCCTTACAAGGATTGTCCTGGTCAAGGTCTTACTAAATTGAAACACAAAGCATTCTCTCCAATCTCTTGGAGTAGTCAATTCTATCTTAACTCAAGTACTGACTTCACAAGTACTTGACTGTACCTAGAAATCTTTCGATCTTGAATTAGAAATTTAGATAATCCGATATTAAAGCACAGTGAGTTGTTTGCAAGTCACCGTGATGATCTCAGATCGAAGTAACACTTATACCTATATCCCTTCGAAGTGACTCTTGACAATAGAGTGCTCCGAAGTTGGTCATGTTTAGTGAAATGTACTCCTACATTTCATCTGCATGTCATACCAGCATCTCTATGCTCCTTGGTTAAGAGGACAACTAACCTATATGGCATACAACAACCTACACTTGATATGTCTATCATCCTAGTAATAGCATATCATTTGATCGTGAACTCATTTAAAGACTAAACGATAAATCCTCCTTTATCGATTTAAAATAATCCTAAGGACTTTCATTATAACACAGAAGTTCGATATAAAAGATGTATAAGTTTATAATAAAAATTATCAAATAAATATTTTATTAATTAATTTATATACAATTACATCAAATAGTACAATCGTCAACAGACTGACGATTGACTTTGGAACATATTTCTCAATAACTCCCACTTGTACTAAACCCTATCGATACAATATCATATACCCATCTTCATTTTGTGATCTTCGAACTCCTTTACCGTAAGGGTTTTAGTTAATAGATCGATGGAGGGTGCTACTCCAAGCTCGACGATGAACTTTGTCAGCCACACAGCTTTCTTTGCAGCATCAGATGCCGCGATGTATTCTGTCTCGCAAACTGAATCAGCTACGGAGAACTTTCCAGCAGACAGCTCCACCATTTAGGATAAAGATGTATCTCGACATGCTTTTGCCTCATCATGATCTGACTGAAAACTGAAATCAATGTATCCCACGAGTTTCAAGTCAGATTCTTCATAAACGAGCCACTGGTTCTAAGTATGTCTCAAATACTTAAGGATGATTTTTACAACTTTTCAATGGTTCTCACCTAGATCTGATTGGTATCTGCTCACTACTCCTAGTGAGTATACCACATCCGATCTTGTACATGTCATGGCATACATTATAGAACCTACTATCGAGGTATATGGAATTCTACTCATACGCTTTTTCTCTTGAGGGGTTGTCGGACAATCCTTCTTGGAGAGAGAAATTTTATGGCCAATCGAAAGATAGTATTTCTTGAAATTCTCCATGCTAAACCATTTCAACATGGTATCTATGTACGTTGATTGAGAGAGTCCGAGCAGCCTCTTAGATCTATCCCTATAGATCTTCATCTTTAGGATGTAGGCTACTTCTCTCAGATCATTCATGGAGAATTGTAACGACAGCCACATTTTTATTCTCTGTAATACAGAGACATCATTCCTGATTAAGAGAATATCGTCCACATACAAAACAAAAAATATAATTACTGAACCATTAGCCCACTTATATATACAGGATTCCTCTCCGTTCTTAACAAAGCCATACGTTCTGATTGTTGGAAAATATGTCCCAAAAGCCAATCGTCAACCTGTTGACGGTTGAGCAACCTTGTATTGTAATTGATTTATTAATAAATAAAATATATTTTTGGTATTTTCATCACAAGTTTTCATCTTCTAATAAACTCCATTATTGTGATGAAGTCCTTAGGACTATTTAGGTTCGATAAAGAGAGGATTTATCGATTAGTCCTTAAAACTGTTCACAATCAAATGATGGGCTGTTAATAAGGACGACAGCTTCTATCGAGCATAGATCGCTGTAGGCCATATAGGTTGGTTGTCTGCTTAACCAAAGAGTGTAGAGACACTAGTATGGCATACAGGTGAGATGTAAGGGTACATCATCATTGAACATGACCAACTCCAAAGCATTCTGCTGTCGAGAATATCTCTGATGGGATATAGATATAAGTGTCCCTTAGACCTAAGATCGCCTCAGTGACTTGCAAGCAACTCACTGTGCTTTGATACTGAACTAACTAAATTTTTAATTGAACGATGGAAGACTTCTGGGCACAGTCAAGTACGTGCGAAATCAGAGTATGATCAAGATGGGATTGACCACTCCAAGAGTTGGAGAAGAATGAGTCACCGTATTTTAATTTAGCAAAACCTTGGCCAGGATAATCCATCAGATGGATTTGATATTTTGAAATATAATATAGACAACCTGATCAGAGTTGACAGTTGAACTATGAGGTATCCTATGAGCATTTTGGTCAAGGAGATGAATTATATGAAAACTATATCCGCATGGGTTCTAAGGATGTTGTTCTACACATTCGACCTATCCGACCATCGGGTACCATTGCTAGATGGTCACTTCGATTGGTACAGAAATTTGTTCCTATGCTATCAGCTTAGGTTCGAACCTATGAAGTCACACACATTAGAGTTCATGATCCGATCGGATGGTTGATCAACGATTAAGAATCGTTTTAAGGTTAAACGATCAATATGATTGACATTTAACCTAGTGCAAGTGTTGCAGGAGGATCAATTAGCACTTCGATTGCCAATTGATTTAATTTGATTAAACCAATAAGCTAAGATTAAGTCTAATTGAATATAATTTAATTAGATTTGATTTGGACTTGATTGGATCAAGTCCAATTAGTTTATTGGATAAGCCAAGTGCAAGAAAAAATTAGTACTAGTTCAATTAGGACTTGGGTCAACCTAATTTTTAATTCAATTAAAAAATTAAATTAGATTTAAATCTAATTAAATCTGATTAAATTAAGTTCTTAATTGTGTTAAGACCTATTTTAATTGGGTTGATTTGGTTTTGGTTTGATTTAGTTTGAGAAACCAAATTTGAACAAGTCATAGATTGAATCCTAGTAAGACTAGGATTCCACCTTGCGCCACCTTATCCCCCCACGCCACTCTCTCTTATTTTGTGTGACAAAACCTTCTCTCCTAGATCTTCACACATGCCCAAACCTTTTTATTCTTTCTCTCTTACATGGAATGTGGTTGTAGACCAAGTCAAAGTAGGAATTAGTTTGGATTTCAAATTCTATGAGATAGAATTTTAGGAAACCAAAACTCTTTCCTTATGGCACTGATTTTATGTAATTTTTTTTTAAGATTTTTATGACTTTTATGGCACATATTGTGCACCCTTTACTGGTGGTCCATGGTAGAAAAAGAAGGAGGGGGCGCTCAAGAGTTGGGCACCACTTGTCTTGCCCTGTTTGGATTTTCTTTGACTAGGTATTTGACCTAGACAAGGATTCCTCATATCTCATTATTTAAGATGAATTTCTTCTTGAAACTTTTGTGGATTATAGAGAATTGAGAGACCTTTGGGGTGTGTGAAAATAAGGGAGAAAGAGTGTTCGATCATGGAGATATAATAAATATAAAATTAAGTGTCTGGGTTAGAGTAAAGAGAAGAAGAAGAGGGTCTTCTTATAGGGTTGCTGAGTTCACCCCTTCTCTTCCTCCATCTATGAGTTTTCTGAGAGTGTCTCACATCTAAAACTCCTTCTCCTACTTCTCATCTTTGAAAGAATTCAAATCAAGAAGAAGGAGGCATCTGATCGACCATCGAAGAAGGATCAGCACAGTACTAGCATACTGTACTGATTTTCTAGACCAGGATTTCTGATCGTGATTCATGGGCTTGTGTGGATGACTTCTAGAGGCCGGATGCATTTACAGCTTGCAACATCATCCTCAAGTCTAGATCAGCAAAGTTAGAATGTCTAACTTGCAAGGTAATAGATCTGATTTATTATATTTTACATACATTAGATGTAGTATAGAAACATGTTGATTTGATCAACATGTAGTTCTTGCTCTTTATATTTTAATTTCTGATTTAATACCATATAATAATTATATAATAAGATCTTAGATCTAGGGATTCTCTGATTTTATAAGATAAATTTTGATTTATTTTAGTCTTCCGCTGCCTGATCTTGAAAAAATTTCAAGATCTAACCCTGAAACCCTAAATCTGGTTCCTTCAATTGGTATCAGAGCCTAGGTTATTTATTACATGATTATTTATACATGCTTAGATTATTTCTTAGATTAGATCTAATTTATAATCTAATTATTAAATCTGAAATTAAAATTTTTAGATCAATCACAAACTATAGGTTGTCCTGCTGTAAGGTTTACCCCTTACAGTGCAAAGGTTGTCCTAGTTCGTATCGATCTATTTTTAATCATAAATTTATTAGATATGATCTAGATTAAATTTATGATTTATTAGATTTAAAAGATATTTAAATCTAAAATAAAATCTTTTTGTTAATAATTTTCGCGTAAAGAACCATCATATATTTGTCTGAAAAATTTACGCAGTTTAAAGTTGAAATTGTTTCAATTACATGAACCTGTTTAGATTAGATCTAAAGTAGTTTCATGCTTATTTCACTTGTATTTTGATTATGAATCAAATATGCAACTTGGTTGGTAAGAATCATGTTGTAAAAATATTTTACAAATATGAAAATTATTTTTGAAAAGCCGAACCCCAACCCTTAGCCCAAAACTTAATTGAAAATTAAGAAGTTGTTTGATTAGGTTCTAAGATTGTGAATTGAAGAACCTAAGACACAAACCATAACACATTGGGTTAATGGGTTAGTAGAAATTAGGTCTATTAATTGGGTTAGACCTAAGGTTAGATTAAAGATGGATTTAATTAGAGAATTGACTAAATCTAATCAATTATTGTCTTAGATTAGGTCAAGGATTCTCTAGATCAATTACAATAGTCGTAGTTAGTCAAGTCTATGTCTTTAACGAGAACCAAATGGACTTGATTCTTGGCTAAGCGGTCTAGCACGAACTATTAGGTTGATCTAATCAAAACTAATTAAACTAGTTGGTGTCTAAGGTAAACTAGACCGGTGGTTTTTAATTGGCAGCCCGCTTACCTGACCATTTCTGATGGTGTCTAAGGCAAGCTTTGGCAAACCCTCCCATCGATCAAACTTACTTGGCCTCTTGGTGAAATTATATTTTGATCGAATCACTTGACTATTCGAGCTTACCCATGTTAGCTAGGTAAATCAGTGTGACTGATTTAGGTGCTCCTAGACCGACCTTTTTAATGGTCTCCCTTAAGCTGACTTGATGAAGCCAATGGGAGGATCATAATAAGCTAGTTCATCTGACCACCTCCTCTAAATCAATTAAATCCTTTAAATGAAATAGTTATGGTGATAACTAGATCATAGCCTCTCATTAAGTGGATGATAATGGGTCCATCAGTTGGATAATCATTGGAGGCCCAAAGGCCTGGTGCTTATCGGTTGATGAAATTATCATTCATAATATGATTTTTTGACTGCATCTTTCTAAATGGTGGTTAGGTTAGCCAACCAAAATTAGGCCTAATCATTCATTGGCTAGATAGGCCATGTATGGTCATGTTAATGGTTGGACCTAACCAAATTTTTTCGGTGGAGGCCAAAACCTACTGATTAAAAACTAAGGCAAAATTAAAATTACTACAAATTATTTAGAGAAACAATTGGTTATGAACCTACCATTAGATATACATGGGTTGGTCAACCAAAATTGGGCTTGTGTGTAGTCTAAGTGGATTCTAGTACCCACTAAAGAATTAAGGTAATTCCTCGAATTAGAGGTAGAGGCTACCAATTCGAATAAAATAGTGGGAGAAACCTTTTGATTAAAGTCCAAATCTTTAGGTTTAATGAATCAATTACTAATTAGGTTATGATTTTCCTTTGTACAGATATGGCCACTTCCCATCGCTCTGATCATTGTTGGACAATGATAAGTTGGTGGGATCCAACTTCGATAGCTGGTACCGAAAGTTGAAGATAGTCCGGAGCATGAACGGATCCTATATGTGATAATGAATTTTACACCTTAGGAGCCAGCTGCCAATGCATGTGGAACAGTCAGAGATACTTACCAGAAGTGGCTCAGTGATCGGACCATGGTGCGCTGCATCATGCTGGCTGCCATGAGTAACGAGTTCAGTCGCAGATTTGAGACGGCTCAACCAAAGGACATACTTCAAGTGTTGGAGGATGCCTTTGGCACACCCGATGACATGGAGAGGCACAAGACTAGTTGTGCCATCTTCAACGCCAAAATGCGGGATGGTGCCTCTATCACTGATCATGTATTATACATGATCGAGCTGATGGAGTGTTCGAGCAAGCTCGATTTTCTCTTGCATGAGCAGCTTGGGAAAGATACAATACTGAATTTGTTGCCCAAGTCTTATCTCCCATTCCTCACTCATTATAGAATGACAAAGCCTGAAGTAAACTACCACGGGTTACTGGGGTTGCTTTAGAACTTTGAGAAGGATCACCAACTCCACAAGGAGTCGATGAACTTAGTGGGAGGTTCGTCTTCTGGTTCTCGACCCTTTGAGAAAGGAAAGAAGAACAAGAAGAAGAAAGTGAAGAAGGTGCAAGTTCAGGCTGGGACATCAGTGCAGGGCCAGACCAGAAAGATCAAGCCCGATAAGAGTCAAACTGAATGCTTCTTTTGCAAGAAGTGGGGGTACTGGAAGAGGAACTGTCCTCAGTACATTGCCTCCTTGGACCCGAACAGGCAGAGAAAGAAGCAAGCCGTTGCTGGGCAAGGTATTTATATGTTAACTCCTTACAATTTCTCTATTTGTGATATAACTAACTGGGTATTGGATACCGATAGCCCTTACCATATTTGCAATTCGTTGCAGGGGTTACAGGTCAGTAGGAGATTCGAGCAAGGCGAGAGGCTCTTGAATGTTGGAGATGGAAGATCAGTTTCAGTTCTAGCATTAGGAATCTTGAAACTTGTATTTGAGTCCCATACTGTTGTTCTTAATGATTGTCATTTCTGTCCCAGTTTCTTTTTAAATATCATTTCTGTAGGCCTTTTGGCCAAATATGATTATGAAATTTCAATAAAAAAATAAGTTTATAATATCATTATGAATGGTGTTACTATTTTTTATAGATATTTGAACAATGGTGTGTATATGTTATCACAACCTGTTAAAGTAGTCTATTCTACTAGCAAGTACCCTAGATTAGATAGTGTATCAGATATCTACTTATGGCACTATAGGCTAGGTCTTATAAACAAGAACAGGATAAACAGGTTGATTCTAGAGGAAATCCTCGAAGTCAGTGATTGTGAATCACTTCCAACCTGTGAGTTCTGTCTTCTTGGTAAAATGACCAAGTTACCTTTTACTGGAAAAGGTAAGAGAGCTACTGAGCTGTTGGGCCTAGTACATACTGATGTATGCGGGCCCATGAGCATAAGTGCTAGAGGTGGATATTTCTACTTCATCACTTTCACGGATGATCTATCCAGTTATGGATATGTCTCTCTGATGAAATATAAGTCGAATTCATTTGAAATGTTCAAACGATTCCGAAGTGAAGTAGAAAAACAAACTTGAAAGAGTATTAAAACTTTTCGATCTGATCGAGGAGGACAATACCTTTCTGGTGAGTTTCTCATATATTTAAGAGAGAATGGGATTCTCTCCCAATGGACTCCTCTAAGAATACCACAACATAATGGTGTGTCTGAAAGGAGAAATCGGACTCTGTTAGACATGGTTCGATCCATAATGGGTTTTGCCAGCTTGCTGATATTCTTCTGGGGATATGCACTCGAATCAGCTTGTTATTTGTTAAATAGGATTCCAAGTAAGTCTGTAATTAAGACTCCATATGAGATATGGATATGGCATAAGCCAGTACTTTCACACCTTAGGGTCTGGGGGTGCTCAACCTTTGTCAAATGGTTAGTTACAGATAAACTTGGACCTAGGTCTGACAAATACACATTCATAGGGTATCTCAAAGAGACCAAAGGATATTTTTTCTATCATGCTGATGAACAAAATATGTTCGTCAGCCTTAAGACAATCTTTTTAGAAAAGGAGTTTCTTGGTGAAGGAACCGTTGCCTCTAAGGTTGAACTTGATGAAGTTTAACTGGTAGAAGGACGGACACCAATAGCTGAACCTGAGTCGGATTTGATTAGATCAGATCCGGAGCCCAATGTACCTACACCATTAAGATGATCTGGTAGAGTACCGTGTCAGCCGAACAGATACTACAGTTTCTTGATCCGCGACGGTGATCCCATCGAACTCGATGAGAATGATGAGGATCCGATCACTTATATGGATGCAATGCAAAGATCTGATTTTGAGAAATGGCTTGATGCCATGAAATTCGAAATGGAGTCCATGAAGGTCAACGTTGTATGGACATTGATTGGCCCACCTGAAGGGGTTAAACCCATTGGGTGTAAATGGGTCTTCAAAAGGAAGAGGGGCGTAGAAGGAAAGGTGGAGACCTATAAAGTCCGTCGGGTTGCCATAGGGTATCGTCAACATTATGATATTGACTATAATGAGACGTTCTCTCCTGTGGCAATGCTGAAATCCATTTCGATAATGCTTGCAATAGCTACCCATTTGGATTATGAGATCTGACAGATGGATGTAAAGACAGCTTTCCTGAATGGAGAGCTGACCGAAGAGGTGTATATGATACAACCTGAGAGGTTTACATCCACAGATGAGTCTAAGGTGTGCAAGCTTCAGAGATCCATTTATGGATTGAAGCAAGCTTCTCGGAGTTGGAACATGCATTTTGATAAGGTGATCAAAACGTATGGCTTTGTTAAGAACGGAGAAGAGTCCTGCATCTATAAATAGACAAATGGTCCAGTTGTGGTATTTTTTGTCTTGTACGTGGATGACATTCTCTTAATCGGGAATGACATCCCCATACTACAGGGAATAAAAATTTGGTTGTCATCACAGTTCTCCATGAAGGACTTGGGTGAAGTATCCTACATCCTAGGGATGAAGATCTATAGGGATAGATCTAAAAGGATACTTGGATTATCCCAGTCCACGTACATAGACACTGTGATGACGAGGTTCAGTATGGAAAATTTCAAGAAGGATTATCTACCGATAGGCCATGAAATTTCTCTCTAAGAAGGATTATCCGATAACATCTGAAGAGAAAGAGCGTATGAGTAGAGTTCCATGTACTTCGATCATGTGATCTATCATATACGCCATGACATGTACAAGGCCAGATGTGGCATACTCACTAGGAGTAGTGAGTAGATACCAATCTGATCCTGGAACAAACCATTGGAAAGTGGTTAAAGCCATCCTTAAGTATTTGAGAAATACTAAGGACCAATGGTTGGTTTATGACGAGTCAGATCTGAAACTTGTGGGGTTCATAGACTCCAGCTTTCAATCTGACCATGATGATAGCAGAAGCGTGTCGGATTATATCTTTACTCTGAATGGTGGAGCCATCTGCTGGAAGAGTTCCAAGCAGCATACTGTGGCAGACTCTGTTTGTGAGGCGGAGTACATCGCAGCATCAGATGCCGTGGAGAAAGCTGTGTGGCTGAGAAAATTCATCACTGAGCTCGGAGTAGCACCCTCCCTCGATGGTCCGATCATGCTCTACTGTGACAGCACTGGTACCATTGCTCAGGCGAAGGAACCTAAAGCACACCAGTGGATGAAGCACATTTTGCGCCGCTTCCACCTGGTTTGGGCGATCGTGGATCGAGGTGACGTCGACCTTCAAAAGATCGACAGAAAGGAGAATCTGGCCAACCCCTTCACTAAAGCTCTGGCGATAAAGGAGTTCGACAACCACAAATCAAAGATGAAAATTAGATACTGTGCCGAGTGGCTTTAGGACAAGTGGGAGTTATTGAGAAATATGTCCCAAAAGCCAATCGTCAACCTGTTGACGGTTGAACAATCTTGTATTATAATTGATTTGTTAATAAATAAAATATATGTTTGACATTTTCATCACAAATTTTCATCTTCTAATGAACTCTGTTGTTGTGATGAAGTCTTTAAGACTATTTAGGTTCGATAAAGAGAGGATTTATCGATTGGTCCTTAAAACTGTTCATGACTAAATGATGGGTTGTTAATAAGGACGACCGCTTCTATCGAGCATAGATCGCTGTAGGTCATATAGGTTGGTTGTCCTCTTAACCAAAGAGTGTGGAGACACTGGTATAGGATACAAGTGAGATGTAAGGGTACATCATCATTGAACATATCCAACTCTAGAGTATTCTGCTATCGAGAATATCTCCGTTAGGATATAGGTATAAGTGTCCCTTAGACCTGAGATCGCCTCAGTGACTTGCAAGCAACTCACTGTGCTTTGGTATTAGACTAACTGAATTTTTAATTCAATAACGGAAGGCTTCTGGGCACAGTCAAGTACTTGCAAAGTTGGAGTGTGATCAAGATGGGATTGACCACTCCAAGAGTTAGAGAAGAATGAGTCGCTGTATTTCAATTTAGCAAAATCTTGGTCAGGATAATCCATCAGATGTATTTGATATTTTGAAATACAATGTGGACAACTTGATCAGAGTTGACAGTTGAACTCTGAGGTGTCCTATGAGCATTTTGGTTAAGGGGATGAATTATATGGAAACTATATTCGTATGGGTTCTAAGGATGTTGTTCTACACATTCGACCTATCCGACCGTCGGGTACCATTACTAGATGTTACTTCGATTGGTATAAAAATTTATTTCTATACTACCGACTTAGGTTCAGACCTATAAGGTCACACATATTAGAGTTCACGATTCGATCGGATAGTTGATCAACGATTAAGAATCGTTCTAGGGTTAAACGATCAATACGATTGACATTTAACTTAGTGCAAGATCGATTAGCAATTCGATTGCTAATTGACTTAATTTTATTAAGACAATGGGCTGAGATTAAGTCTAATTAAATATGATTTAATTAGATTTAGTTTGGACTTGATTAGATCAAGTTCAATTGGTTTATTGGATAAGCCAAGTGCAAGGAAAAACTAGTCCTAGTTCAATTAGGACTTGGGTCAACCTAATTTCTAATTTGATTAAAAAATTAAATCTAATTTAAATCTAATTAAATTTGATTAAATTAGATTTTTAATTAGGTTAAGACTTATTTTAATTAGGTTGATTTGATTTTGGTTTAATTTGATTTGAGAAACCAAATTTGAACAAGTCATAGATTGAATCCTAGTAAGACTAGGATTCCACCTTGTGCCACCTTAGCCCCCCACGCCCACTCTCTCTTATTTTATGTGACAAGACCTTCTCTCCCAAGCCTTCACGCATGCCCAAAGCTTTTCACTCTTTCTCTCTTACATGAAATGTGGTTGTGGACCAAGTCAAAGTAGGAATTAGTTTAGATTTCAAATTCTATGAGATAGAATTTTAGGAAACCAAAACTCTTTCATTATGGCACTGATTTTATCTAAATTTTTTTTAGAATTTTTGTGGCTTTTATGGCACATATTGTGCACCCTTTGCTGGTGGTCCATGGTAGAAAAAGAAGGAGGGGGCACCTAAGAGTTGGGCACTACTTGTCTTGCCCTGTTTGGATTTTTCTTGACTAGGTATTTGACCTAGATAAGGATTCTTCATATCTCATTATTTAAGATGAATTTCTTCTTATAATTTTTGTGGATTATAGAGGATTGAGAGACCTTTGGGGCATGTGAAAATTAGGGAGAAAGAGTGTTGGAGCATGGAGATATAATAGACATAAAATTAAGTGTCTGGGTTATAGTAAAGAGAAGAAGAAGATGATCTTCTTTTAGGATTGCTGAGTTCACCTCTTTCCTTCCTCCATCTATGAGTTTTCTGAGAGTGTCTCACATCTAAAACTCCTTATGCTACTTCTCATCTTTGAAAGAGTCCAAATCAAGAAGAAAGAGGTATCTGATCAACCTTCGAAGAAGGATCAGCACAGTACTAGCATACTGTGCTGATTTTTTGGATCAGGATTTTTGATCGTGATTCGTGGGCTCGTATGGATGACTCCTAAGGTCGGATGCATGTGCGGCTCGCAACATCATCCTCAAATTCAGATCAACAAAGTTAGAACATCTAACTTGCAAGGTAATAGATCTGATTTATTATATTTGACATACATTAGATGTAGTGTAGAAATATGTCGATATAATCAACATGTAGTTCTTGCTCTTTATATTTTAATTTTTGAATTAATGCCATGTAATAATCATGTAATAAAATATTAGATCTAGGGATTTTTGATTTTATAAGATAAATTTTGATTTATTTTTGTCTTCCACTACCTGATCTGGAAAAAGTTTCAAGATCTAACCCTGTAACCCTAGATCTGGTTCCTTCACTGATCACCTTATCAAAATGTAATCTAACTCCGAGATACTTACTTCAATCCATAAATAGATCTTTGAAGTTTGCACACCTTAGACTCATCTATAGATGTGAACCCTTCAGGTTGCATTATGTGCATCTCTTCATTCAGCTATCCATTTAAAAAAGCTGTCTTCACATCCATTTGCCAGACTCATAGTCTAGGTATGCCGCTATCGCAAGCATGATCCGAATGGACTTAAGTATTGTCACAGAAAAGAACGTCTCGTTATAGTCAATACCGTAATATTGATGATATCCCTTGGCAATCAGACCGGCTTTATAGGTCTCAACCTTCCCATCTGCATCCTTTTTTCTTTTGAAGACCCACTTACACCCTATGAATTTATCCCTTCAGGTGGATCAATGAATATTCATACATTGTTGATCTTCATGAACTTCATTTTGAATTTCATAATTTGAAGCCATTTCTCAGAGTCGGACCTCTGCATTACATCCATATAGGTGACTGGATCCTCATTGTTCTCATCAAGCTCAATAGGATCTTCATCCCAGATCAAGAAACTTAGGTATCTATCCGGCTGATGCGATACTCTATCGGATCTAAGGATGTTTGTATATTAGACTTCAGATTTGATCTTATCAAATCTGATTTAGATTCAGTTACTGATGTCGGTTCTTCTACCTGTCGAACTTCGTCAAGCTCGACTTCAGAGGCACTTATTCTTTCACTAAGAAACTTTTTTTTTCCAAAAAGTGTGCCTTACTGCTGACAAATATCTTTTATTCAGTAGGAAGGTAAAAGTAATATTCTCTTGTTTCTTTGGGGTACCCTACAAAATTATACTTATCGAACCTAGGTTTGAGCTTGTCAGTTTGTAATCGTTTGATATAAGTCGGATACCCCCAGACCTAAAGTAAGTGAGGTTCGGCCTATGCCCTGACCATATCTCATTTAGTATTTTACTAATTGATTTGCTTGAAATATTATTGAACACAAAATAGACTGTCCCAAGTGTATATTCTCAAAAAGAGATCGACAAACTTACAAATCTCATCATGGACCGAACCATATCCAACAAGATTCGATTCTTTCTTTCTGAGACACCATTGTACTGTGGTGTCCCTGGAGGAGTCTATTACGAGAGAATTTCATTCTCTCCAAGATATGTCAGAAATTCACTGAAAATGTATTAAACCCCTCAATCAGACCAAAGAGTCTTAATAGTTTTTTTAGTTTATTTTTCTACTTCATTACGAAATTATGGAAAAATTCAGTGCAGGGGTAAAATGGTAATTTTAAAACTTTTTCAAAATTATGATTTTACAGCAAAAAATATTAATTAATCTAATTAATTAACATAAATTTATCCGACACTAGGATCTAAATATAATATATATCATGCATTCATTTAAATTTGAAAGTCAAATTCAAACAGTAAATACTTTACTGTAATGTGTTCAGAACACAATACCTTTGTGCGGATAGTAGATCACCGCAATCTGATCACCATTGAGAGAGTCTGATCATCGCGACGTAGCCACACAGTGTGTCTGGCCTCTGCAGATCGTCCACATGAAGTTTTTGATCTGATCGACTCCTCACGAGTGCTAGCTTGTTGCAGAGCCCTTTTGACGGTCGATGCTGATCGAACTCCTTTGATCGATATCTGTCGATTCTTCAGACACTCCGAATCATCAACAGACATGCTTAAGAGGATGTTGAAAATCTTCCTAAGATTTTGTGGGCTCATGACACTCGTAGCTCACTTTCTCACTTCCCGAACCCCAGGCTAAAACTCTAGGAAACTCACCGAAAACCTTGCACCAACTTTTCTTTCTTTTTCTCTTGGAAGGATATAGACTTCTTTATTACGCACAAGACTTCTCACGTCCTAGAATTTTTCTCCAAAAATTTTCTTCTTGCACGCCCCACTCTTCTCCTCCTTTTATAACAACGTCAAACATCTTATCCAAAAGAAAAGATAAAGATGAGTAATTGCACATTTGAATTCAAATTAAATTTTGAATTCAAATGGATACCAACTCATCCCTTATCCACTAAAAGCATGAGGTGTGGCTTAAATTGTGCATGGAGGGATTTCATGAGAAACCTTTTCTCATATAATAAATGGAGCGTAAAAAAAGGGATAAGGTGCAAAGATTGATTGCCCATTTAAATTTAAACTTTATTTTGAATTTGAATGGCCAACCAATCATGCTTATCCATTTATTTGGCACATTAAAGTGGGATATGGAGAGGGCTTGGCGTGAGGAAATAATTCATGAGAAGTTCCTTCTCATGAATTCAAATGGGTGCAATGGAAGTGAGGTGGCGCATGGAGATTGGGTCAAGGTGGTTTCATTATTTAAACCAACCTAATTGAACCAAATAAGTTAGGTCCAATTAGACTAATTTAAATCCAACTTAATTAGGCTTAATTAGGCTCAATAAAATTCTAATCAAATCAGAAATTGACTAAACCCAATCCCTGATCAAATCAGGGATCAAACTATCTCGACGATTAGGTCAACTCTTAACCTAATCGGGTCAAACCCAACTGAATCCAATTCAATTGGACTTGATCCAAAAATAATTACTCAACCAAATTGAGTTAATTAGTGATCAAATCACTAATTAAACCTCTCATAAATACTGAGTCCAAATCCGATGGGCAATTGGGCATCTGAATTCATCGATATGTAACCCTGATCGAAAAATCCCAATCAGTGAGACTCTTGACCCCGGTGCCCATAATGTGTGGAACTCGTGATTAGAGAATCATGATTCTCGATCACTGAGTCCCAAACATATAGGATTCTACACCAGCCATCAGATCAGATAGGAACCTCTAATGTGTGTGACCCCGCAGGTTCGAACCTAAGTCGGTAGCACAGGAACCAATTCCTGTATTAATCGAAGTGATCATCTAGCAATGGTACCCGACGTTCGGATAGGTTGAAGAGTCGCAATCGCAACACTCAGAATCTACATGAATATGGTTACTGTATAATTCATCCTTTTGACCCCTGTGTTTAGGATGACTCAGGGTTAAACTGTCAACCCTGATCAGATCATTCGAATCGTGCTCAACTCAAACAGTCCTGTGACTCCTCACAAGGACTACCCTAGTCAAGGTTTTGCTAAATTGAAACACGACTGTACATAGCGTCTAAACTGGAGTCGTCAATCCCATCTTGACACACGCACTGACAAGTCAAGTACTTGACTACACCCAGCAGCCTTCCATGACTGAATTAAAAATTCAGGTAGTCCAGTGCCTAAGTGCAGTGAGTTGCTTGCAAGTCACCGTGGCGGTCTCAGGTCGGAGGGATATTTATACCCAAATTCCATCAGAGCAAATCTTGACAGCAGAAATAGCTCCGAAGTTGGTCACATTCAGTACAGATGTACCCTTACATCTCACCTGTATGCTATACCAGTGTCTCCACACTCATTGGTTAAGAGGACAACCAACCTATATGGCACACAACGACCTATGCTTGATAAACATTATCGTCCTTAGTAACAATGTATCATTTGGTCGTGAACAGATTTAAAGACTAAATGACAAATCCTCTTTTGTCGAGTCTAAATAGTCCTAAGGACTTCACCACAACATAGGAGTTCATTAGAAGATGAAATATTTTGTGATGAAAAAATACCAAAATAATTTTTATTAATTCATAATTCATGTACAAATACAAAATGAGCACAACCGTCAACAGGCTGATGATTGGCTTTGGGACACTATTCCCAACAATCTCCCACTTGGTCTAAAGCCAATCGGTGCTGTATCTAATACCCATCTTCGACTTGTAGTTGTCGAACTCCTTCACCGCAATGGCTTTAGTGATTGGGTCAGCCAGGTTCTCCTTCCCGTCGATCTTTTGAAGATCGACGTCACCTCGATCCACAATTTCCCGGATGAGATGGTAGCGGCACAGAATATGCTTCATCCGCTGGTGTGTCTTTGGTTCTTTCACCTAAGCAATGGCTCCAGAGCTGTCACAGTAAAGCAGAACTAGACCAACAAAGGAGGGTGCTACTTCGAGCTCGATGATAAAATTTCTCAGCCACACCGCTTCTTTGGCAGCATCTGATGCAGCGACATACTCTACCTCGCAAACTGAATCAGCCACTGTGTGCTGCTTGGAACTTTTCCAACAGATAGCCCCACCATTAAGGGTAAAAATAAATCCTGACATATTTTTGCTGTCATCATGATCAGACTGAAAACTAGAGTCTGTAAACCCTATAAGTCTCAAGTTCGATTCACCATAAACAAGCCACTGGTCCTTAGTATTTTTTAAATACTTCAGGATGGTTTTAACAACCTTCCAGTGATTCTCCCTTGGATCAGATTGGTATCTACTCACTACCCTTAGTGAGTATGCCACATCTGGTCATGTACATGTCATGGCGTACATGATAGATCCCACTGTCGAAGCATATGAAATCCTACCCATACGCTCTCTCTCTTGAGGTGTTGTGGGACAGTCCCTTTTCGAGAGAAAAATTTCATGGCCTATCGGTAGATAGCCTTTCTTGGAATTCTCCATGCTGAACTTCTTCAGCATAGTATCTATGTACGTAGACTGGGATAAACCAAGCAACCTTTTAGATCTATCCCTATAGATTCTCATCCCTAGGATGTAGGAAGCTTCTCCCAAATCCTTCATGGAGAACTGTGACGATAGCCAAATCTTTATTCCCTGTAATGCAGGGATATCATTCCCCATTAAGAGAATGTCATCCACATACAATACAGGAAATACTACTACTGGACCATTAGCCCACTTATAAATGTAGGGCTCTTCTCCGTTCTTAACGAAGCCATACGTCTTGATCGTCTTATCAAAACGTATGTTCCAACTCCGTGATGCCTGCTTAAGTCCATAAATGGACCTCTGTAGCCTACACACCTTTGACTCATCTGTGGATGTGAATCCTTCAGGTTGTATCATATACACCTCTTCCTCCAGCTCTCCATTTAGGAAAGCTGTCTTCACATCTATCTGCCAGATTTCATAGTCCAGATGGGCAGCTATCACAAGCATAATCCAAATAAATTTGAGCATTGCCACAGGAGAAAACATCTCGTCATAGTCTATACCATAACGTTGACGATATCCCTTGGCAACCAGATGGGCGTTATAGGTTTTCACCTTTCCGTCTGCGCCTCTCTTCCTCTTGAAGACCGACTTACACCCTATGGGTTTTACTCTTTCGGGTGGGTCAGTGTCCACACATCGTTGACCTTCATGGACTCTATTTCGAATTTCATGGCCTCCAGCCATTTTTTAGAGTCGGGTCTCTGCATTGTATCCATGTAGGTGATCGGATCCTCAATGTTTTCATCAAGTTCGATAGGATCGCCGTCCCGGACCAAGAAACCATAGTATCTATCCGGTTGATGTGGTACTCTACCAGATTGCCTTAAGGGTGTTGGAGTATGATCCTGACTCCTCCCACGGATCTTGGGTGCAGCAGAACCAGCAATAAATAAATCTGGAGACTTCTGGACTCGATCGAAGGCCCTTGATGAAATCAGTCTGGTTGCTGTCTTCTTCGTCAGCTTTTCATTCCAGATGAAGAACGCCTCTAAGATCACCTCTAAAAAATTCAAGATCTAGTACCCAACCAGACTAGGCCTGAACTGAAGTCTTCCAATTTATAGATCTCGAATCGGGGCATTCTAGATAGGAAAGAAGGTAGATAGAACTAGACCTTACAGATCTGTCCTGCTGCAGCCTTTCCTATAGATCTGTTGATGGAGATCTCACCCGCGCCTCAAACGACCTCAGATCAACTCCAAATTCGAGAGAAACTTGTACCAACCTCTTTGCAAGAGATTTCAGATTTTGGACCTGATGTTTGGATGGCTGCAAGAGAGGGAGAGACAAAATGGGTGGCGGCACAAAGGGGGAGGGGGATCAAAACTCTAGCGCCTCCCCTTCTTTTCTTGCCTTTTTGGGACCTGGCGGCAAGAAACCCTAGGGTTTCTTGCTCTTGGGGTGTGGAGAATAGCTGGAGAGAGAGGGAGAAGAGAGAGATAGACTTGGGAGAAAGAGTTTCTGTATTCCTTGGCTTAATCAAACCTATACAGTACATGTATATATAAACACAAGGTCAAGTGACCCAAACCCAAAACTCCCTTGACCAACTCTTTGGGAGATTAGGTTAACCCAAGCCCATGTACACCCATGACTCGACCTAATCTCCCCTATCCTGGGCCCAGACCTGGCCCATAAAGAGTTGGTCCCTTGAGGCCCACATAACCTAGACCTCAAGAACCCGAAAGGCTCACAGCCTTTCAACCTAGGGTCCAACTAGCCCTAGAGCCTTCATGAAGCCCTCATGAATGATGGACCTTGGCCTTAGCCTTGGTCCCCTGGGCCTTGGGCACACCACCTGGATCACAACAATCTCCACCTTGGTGTCCCAAGGCCTCAACCAGCTCCACTCTGTCCATCAGCCGAATCAGCTCAACACATCTCTGAAAGCTGTCCCGTGGAAGTACCTTCGTAAGTGCATCAACTGGGTTCTCCTTGGTGTGTACCTTTACCAGCTCCATCTTGCCATCCTCCACAAGCTCCCTGATCTGATGATACCGAATGTTGATGTGCTTTGTCCTTGCATGATAGACTGAGTTCTGTGCTAATAGAAGTACACTCTGGCTGTCACAGTGCACTCTAATGGCCTCCTAAGTAAGGTCCATCTCCATCAACAAATCCTTCAGTCAAATTATCTCTTTAGCTACTTCTGTCAGCCCGATGTACTCTGCCTCTGTAGTGGATAGGGCTGTGATAGGCTGCAGACTCGATCTCCAAGAAATAGGACCTCCATACAGGCTAAAGATGAAGCCTGTCGTAGACCTCCGGGTATCCACATCTCCACCAAAGTCTGCATCTACATAACTGCCAATCAGCCCTTGAGCCTCCCTGGACATGTCAGAGTGTCCCACTGCACCTCCTCGCTGTCCGTAGCAGATGTCAACTCCAACTGATCCTGCCAGGTATCTGAATATCCACTTTAGAGCTCTTCAGTGCTCCCTGTCAGGCTACGCTATGGACCTGCTAACCTGACTCACTGCATGAGTGATGTCTGGCCTACAACAGACCATCGCATACATCAAGCTCCCAACTCCTAAGCATGAGGAACCGTCTCCATCTCCTGAGCCTCCACCTCAGTCTGTGGCGCTATGGTCTTCGAGAGTCTGAAGTGACCGGCAAGTGACAGCTCCACCGACTTTGCTCCCTTCATCCCGAACCTCTCTAAGACCTTCTGTATGTAGCCCCCGTGAGATAGATGCAGCACCCTCCGAGCTCGGTCTCTGAAAATCTCCATGCCTAGGATCTTCCTTGCAGGGCCCAAATCCTTCATCTCAAACTCCCGAGATAAGGATGCCTTCAGATCCTGCACAACCTTCCTACTCTTGCATGCTATAAGCATGTCATCCACATACAAGAGTAGGAACACCCTAGAACCATCCTCAAGAGACTGAACATAGACACAGGGATCAAACTTGCACCTGGAAAGTCCAATGCTGTTCACATAGGAGTCGAATCGCTTGTACCATTGCCTCGACGACTACTTCAGCCCGTACAATGACTTCTGCAACAAACAAACCTTTCCCTCTGATCCTGGATCCCTGAAATTGGATGGCTGCTCCATGTAAATCCTCTTCTCCAAATGTCCATGGAGGAACACCGTCTTGACATCCATCTTCTCCAGCTCTAAATCCTGAGCTGCTACAATGCTCAGCAACACTCTGATGGAAGTATATCTGATGACGGGAGAGAAGACCTCACTGAAGTCGATGCCTTCCTTTTGGGAGTATCCCTTGGCCACTAATCTTGCCTTGAATCTGATACCTCCCTGCTCTGAATGCCCTTCCTTGCGATTGTAGACCCATTTGCAGCCAATGGGCCTCTTCTCCTGTGGCAACTGCACCAATCGTCACGTCTGGTTCTGGTGGAGAGACTGCATCTCTTCGGACATCATCTGGACCCACCGCTCTCTGTCCTGGCTCTTAATAACCTCCTGATATGTATATGGGTCTCCATTCGCTGTCACCAGGGCATATGACAGTGTCTCCTCGAAGCCATATCGGTCCGGTTGCCTGATGGTCCTCTTGGGCTTGTGTAGGGCAACACCGATATCAGTCCTCGATCCCGCTCGCTCTTGCTGGACCTCTCCATCTCGATCATCCGTTCGAGTCCTCTCCACCTGTGGAGACACCTTAGGTAGGTGCTCCACCTGAATGTCATGTCCTCCAGTAGTACCTGCAAGAGGCAAAATCAAAGAGGTAAGCTGTCCAGCAGCGCCCTGCTGGACCTCCTCCTGCTCCTGCTGCTCCTCCATGCCTGCTCGCCTCCGTAGGACTGACTCCTCATCAAAAGTCACATCCCAACTAATGATGACCTTCTTTTTCAAGGGATCCCACAGCCTGTATCCCTTAACTCCTCGCGGATAGCCTAGAAAGACCATCTTATGTGATCTGGTGTCTAGTTTGCTCCACTCACCAGCTCCAATGTGCACATAGGCTGTGCACCCAAATACCCGTAGATGGCCCAGCCCAACTGTCCTTCCAGACCACACCTCCTCTGGAAGCCTGCCATCCAATCTGGTGTGAGGTGATCGATTGACCAAGTAACCCGCTGCATCAACTGTGTCAACCCAGAACTCCTTTGGAAGCCCTGCCTGCAGCCTCATGCATCGTGCCTTTTCCAGAAGCATTCTGTTCATCCTCTCGGCCACCCCATTCTGCTGTGGAGTCTCCTTAACTGAGAAGTATCTCCTGATCCCACACTCCTCACAGTAGTCCTGGAACTCTCTGCTGGTGTACTCCCCACCATTGTCTGACCTCAGACACTTCACGCTCCTCCCCTGCTCCTTCTCCACCTCAGCTCTCCAGATCTTGAACTTGGTGAAGACCTCTGACTTCTCTCTCATGAAGTAAATCCAAAGTTTTCTTGAGAAATCATCAATCAGGATCATGAAGTATCTGGCCCCATTCCTAGCTGAAACTGGGGCTGGTCCCCACACATCCGTGTGTACTAACTCCAGAGGGACTGCACTGCGGACTGTACTGATGTTGAACTGAACTCTCCTCTGCTTTCCCATCTAGCAAGGCTCACAGATCTCTCCTGTAGCACCATCCTCCAGATCAGAGATGAGTCCTCTCCTGCTCAACTCCCTCAGCCCCTTGTCACCCATGTGGCCTAGGCAGTAGTGCCACATCCTGTAAGCCCCTTGCTGGTCCTATGCTGCAGCTGCTGCATCAGACTCTCCGGTCACCACAGATCTCTCCATGCGATTGAGATTATTGTCCAACCTCCTACCTCTCATCACCACCATAGCTCCATTGGAGATGTTTACTACTCCGCTTCTAGCCCTATTGCTGAAGCTATATCCACTACGCTCCAAGTTGCCTAGTGACACCAGATTCTTTTCCAGCTCCGGGACGTGCTTTACATTTGTCAATGTCCTTACAATCCCATCAAACATCCTCACCCTGACTGTCCCTATCCCAGCCACCTTGCAAGGATGATTGTCGCCTAGAGTCACTGATCCCTCATCTGTCTTGGTGTATGTCGCAAACCAAGACCTGTGTGGTGTGTAGTGATGTGAGCACGCAGAGTCTAGTGTCCACTCCTCTGTGTAATGCCTGTGACCATCTGATACCACAAGTAGATCATTCTCCACCGCTGCCCAGCAACTTTACTCACTGATTCTGAGCCACTTCTTTCTCCCTTCTTGCTCTTTCATAGTGGACATTCTCGCTTGAAGTGCCCGAACTCGTTGCACTTGAAGCATTTCATCTCTTTCTTTTCCTTCCTGGACTTGGACCGCCCCCTGGACTTGCTTCTGCCTCTGCCTCTACCTGTCCTCTCCCCTACTAGCAAACCCTCCTGGGGAGTCTGATCTCTGATCAACTTTTTCCTCTGCTCATTAGACCTCAGCACCGAGACCATGTCCTCATATTCCAGAGTCTCCTTATCGTAGAGCAATGTAGTCACCAAAGAGTCATATGACCCTGGCAGCGAACATAAAAGCAACAGGGACTTGTCCTCCTCATTCAGCTTCACCCCGATATTCATCAACTCCGTGCACAACTGGTCGAACCTCTGAATGTGGCCAATTACATCAGATCCCTTCTGCATCCGAAGACTGTACAACCTCTTCTTCAGCATTAGCTTGTTGCACATATTCTTCCCCATATATATGGTGTGCACTTTGACCAAAGGCCCTTAGGGGTCTTTTCTTCCAGCACTGAATACAACGCCGCATCCGTCAAACATCCTCTGATCATCGAGCATGCTTTCTTCTCCAACGATGCCCACTGTCAATTTGTCATTCCCTCAGGCTTCTCATCCAAAGCCTGATCTAGATCTGCTTGCACCAGAAGATCCTCCATCCGGATTTTCCACATGAAAAAATTCTCTTTGCCATCAAACTTCTCGAAATCGACCTTCATATTGCTGCCCATGACTGGATCCAAGCCAAACAAGCAATATAAAATCAAGAAGTGTAGAATATACCTTGATGGTACCTTGCTGAAAATTTTCAGCACTTGGGGTCTTCAACTTCTCACGCTTGGAACCGCTTCCTCACCACCGTGACTCTGATACCAACTATTGAAGCATGATCCCGGCTCTTCCCACGGACCTTGGGTGCAGCAGAACCAGCAACGAACAAATCTGAAGACTTCTGGACTCGATCGAAGGCCCTTGACGAAATCAACCTGGTTGCTGTCTTCTTCGTCAGCCTTTCGTTCCAGATGAAGAATGCCTCTAAGATCACCTCTAAAAAATCCAAGATCTGATACCCAACTAGATCAAGCCTAGACCGAGGTCTTACAATTGGTAGATCTTGAATTGGGGTATTCTAGATAGGGAAGAAGGTAGATAGAACCAGATCTTGTAGATCTATCCTGCTACAGCCTTTCCTGTAGATCTGTTGATGGAGATCTCACCCGTGCCTCAAACGACCTCAGATCAACTCCAGATCTGAGAAAAACTTGTACCAACCTCTTTGCAAGAGATTTCAGATCCTAGACCTGATGTTTGGGTGGCTGCAAGAGAGGGAGAGACAAAAGGGGTGGCGGCACAAAGGGGGAGGGTGATCAAAACTCTAGCGCTTCCCCTTCTTTTCTTGCCTTTTGGGACCTGGCGGCAAGAAACCCTAGGGTTTCTTGCTCCTGGGGCATGGAGAATAGCTGGAGAGAGAGGGAGAAGAGAGAGAGCGACTTGAGAGAAAGAGTTTTTGTATTCCTTGGCTTAATCAAACCTATACAGTACATCTATATATAAACACAGGGTCAAGTGACCCAAACCCAAAACTCCCTTGACCAACTCTATGGGAGATTAGGTTAACCCAAGCCCATGTACACCCATGATTCGACCTAATCTCACCTATCCTAGGCCCAGACCTGGCCCATAAAGAGTTGGTCCCTTGAGGCCCACATAACCTAGACCTCAAGAACCCGAAAGGCCCACAGCCTTTCAACCTAGGGCCCAACTAGCCCTAGAGCCTCCATGAAGCCCTCATGAATGATGGACCTTGGCCTTAGCCTTGGTCTCCTGGGCCTTGGGCACACCACCTGGATCACAACAAAGGGTGCTTGAACAATGGGCTCCGAATCTGATCTAACCAAATCCAGTTCAGGTTCAGCAACTTGTGTCGATTTTTCCACCTGTCGAACTTCGTCAAGTTCGACCTTAGAGGCAACAGTCCCTTCACCAAGAAACTTTTTTTCCAAAAAGATTGCCTTAAGACTGACAAACACTTTTTGCTCATCAGTTAGGTAGAAGTAATACCCTTTGGTCTCTTTTGGGTACCCTATAAAATTACGTCCTATCCATATCTCATATGGCGTTTTGGTTACAGACTTACTCGAAACTCTATTTAGAAGGTAACAAGCCGATTCGAACGCATATCCCCAGAGGGAGATCGGCAGACTAGTAAACCCCATCAAGGATCGAACCATATCCAACAAGATCCAATTCCTCCTTTCAGACACACCATTATGCTGTGGTGTTCTAGGAGGTATCCACTGAGAGAGAATCTCATTCTCCCCAAGATATGTCAGAAAATTATTGGAAAGGTATTCACCTCCTCGATCAGATCGAAGAGTTTTAATACACTTCCCAGTTTATTTTTTTATCTCATTTCGGAATAGTTTGAACATTTCAAACGACTCCGATTTATGCTTCATTAAATAGACATACCCATACCTCGATAGATCGTTTGTGAAGGTTATGAAGTAGAAATATCCACCTCTTGCACTTGAGCTCATGGGTCCACATACATCAGAATGTACCAGACCCAAAAGTTCATTGGCTCGCTCACCTTTTCTAGTAAAAGGTGATTTGGTCATTTTACCAAGAAGACAGGACTCACAGATTGGAAGTGATTCACAATCACCTACTTCAAGAATTCCTTCTTGAGCCAATTTGTTTATCCTATTCTTATTGATATGACCTAGCCTACAGTGCCAAAGGTAGACTTCTGAAATATTATCTATTCTAGGGAAACATTGTAACACCATTCAAAATGATATTGCAAACATTTTTTTTTATTAAAAATTGATAACCGTTCATGGCCAAAAGGCCTACAAAAATAATATTTAATAAAAAGCTGGGACAATAGTGACATTCACTCAGAATTACATTTCGAGAATTGATTACAAGGTTCATAATTCCTAATGCTAGAACTGGAACTTTGCTTCCTTCTCCAACGTTCAGGAATCTCTCATCTTTATCAAATCTCTTACTGACCTACAGACCCTGCATCGAATTGCAAATATGATAAGGGCTTCCGATATCCAATACCTAGGCAGTAGTATCACAAATGGAAAAGTTGCAAGGTATTATCATATAAGTACCTTGCTTCTTCTTCGGCCTGTTCGGGTCCAGGGAGGCAATGTATAGAGGACAGTTTCTCTTCCAGTGCCTCTGCTTCTTGCAAAAGAAGCACTCCGCCTGGCTTTGGTCGGGCTTGCACTTCTTGGTCTGACCCTGTGCAGACGTTCCAGCATGCAGCTGCACCTTCTTATTCTTCTTCTTGTTCTTCTTCTTCCCTTTCTTAAAGGGTCGACGACTAGAAGAAGACCCTCCCACAATATTCACCGACTCCTTATGGAGCTGGTGATCCTTCTCAAAGTTCTACAGCAACCCCAACAAGCCGTGGTAGTTCACTACAGGCTTTGTCATCCGAAAATGAGTAAGGAAGGGGAGGAAGGACTTGGGCAATGAATTAAGGATCGTATCCTTACCGAGCTGCTCGTGCAGGGGAAAGCCCAGTTTACTTAGGCGCTCAATCATTTTGATCATGTACAGTACATGATCAGTGATTGAGGCTCCATCCCTCATTCGAGCATTGAAAATGACACAACTAGTTTTGTACCTTTCAACATCGTCAGCGTGCCAAAGGAGTTATTCAACATTTGAAGCATCTCCTGTGGCTGGGCGTTCTTGAACCTGCGGCTGAACTCATCATTCATTGCCGCCAGCATAATGCACCGAACGGTGGTGCGATCGTTGAGCCACTTCTGATAAGTGTCTCAGACCGTTCCTCTAAAGTTCGGGGCTGGCTCCTCAGGTGTCGGATCCGTTACTACATAAAGAATCTGCTCATGCTCAAGGACGATTTTTAATTTTCGATACCAGCTATCGAAATTAGGTCCCATGAGCTTGTCATTATCTAATAATGACCGGAGCGATAGGATAGTGGCCATAGCTGCATAAAAAAAAACCAGACCTCTATTAGTACATAAATTATAAATACTAAAGACTTGGACTTTAGTCTAAAGTTTCTCCCAGTATTTTTACGAACTGGTAGCCTCAATCTCCAATTCGAGGAGTTACTTTAATTTCTTAGTGGATACTAGAATCCACACAGACTACACACGAGCCCAACTTTGGTTGGTCAACCCATATGCATCTATGGGTAGGTTCATAACCAGTTGTTTCTCTAAATAACTTCTAGTAATTGATTTTACCCCAGAACCTAATCAGTAGGCTTTGGCCTCTACTGAAAAGATCTGGTTAGGTCCAACCATTAACATGATTTGATTTGGTGAATCAGACCAATAAATGATCAGACCCGACTTTGGCCGGCCAACCTGACCACCATCAGAAAGACTCAAACCAAATTATCATATTATGAATGATAATTCCATTAGTCAATAAGCACCAGGCCTTTGGGCCTCCAATGATTATTAAACTAATGGACTCATTATCACTCACTTAATGGGAGGCTATGACTTAGTTATCAATATAAATTAATCATTTTTAGGGACCTAATAATTTTTGAAGATTTTATTAAAGGATAGATGAGAAGAAAATATCCAGCCAATTTCAATCCTCCCACTGACTTCACCAAGTCAGATTAAAAAAGGATTTAATTAAAGCTGGCATTAGGAGCACCTAAATCAGTTAAACTGATTTACCTAATGACATGGGTGAGCCCTAATCACCAAGTGATCTAATCAAAATCTAATTCACCAGGTTGGCCAGGTAAGTGAGATCAGTGGTGGGGATAAGCCATTAACTCGTCAGAGATCAAATCACTGCGAGTAGCTCCCGCTTAAAAACCACTGGACAAACTGCCAAACTTACCTTAGACACCAACTGGTTCAATAGTTTTAATTTGATCAACTTAGTAAATAGGGTTCCACTACATAGCCATGAATTAAGTCTATCTTGGTCTAGTTAAAGACATGGACCCATTCAACTACAACTATTGGAGTTGAGTCTAGAATATTCTTGACCTAATCTAATTCAACTTTGATTAGATTTGGCCAATTACTCTAATTTAGTCCATTTCTTTAAGCTAACCTTAGGTCTAACCCAATTATGGACCTAATCCATCTAACCCATTGACCCACAAGTTTATGCAATTGTCTTAGGTCTTAATTCACAATTCTAGACCTACTAGACAATACTTAATTCTTTTAATTAAGTATTTGGACTGATGGGTCAGGGTTTGGCATTTCGAAAATAATTTTCAAATTTGAAAAAGTTTTATTTTCTGTTCACCAAATATGTTGACTCATTTCACATTTCATAAATAGCAATCCTATTGCTAATTACATAACAGAAAATAACTTAATCAAAATAAATCATGAATATTCCTTTAGATCTAATCTAACACATTCATGATAAATTTTATAATTAAACTTTTATAATTAATTTCTTTCGCTGCTTCATCTGCATGGGATATAATTGCAGCGGCACCCCTACCGCCATAGGAGACTCCATCGAATGGGAGGAGAGCGCCTTTAAACCTTGCTTTTCTCCTATGACCGGACAGCCATGGTAACCAATCCAATTCAATTACTTGCTACTTGGATCAAGTATATCTAAATATAACAATTTCAAAATTTAAATTTCAAAGTTCAAATTTTAAATTTTAAATTTTGAATTTTAAATTTCAAACAAATTTCAAAATTTTGAATTTCAAATTTTAAAATTTAAATTTTCAATTTTCAATTTTAAATTTCAAATTTGAAATTTCAACCAAATTTTAAATTTCAAATTTTGAATTTTGAATTTCAAATTTTTGAATTTTGAATTTCAAATTTTAAAATTTAAATTTTAAATTTTGAATTTTAAATTTTTGAATTTTGAATTTCGAACAACTTTCAAAATTCAAATTTCAAATTTTGAATTTCAAATTTTGAATTTCAAATTTTTGAATTTTGAATTTTGAACAACTTTCAAAATTTAAAATTTAAAATTTTAATTTTAAATTTTAAATTTAAACTTTTAGATTACAACATAATCTACGCATGCAAATATATATATCATATCTAAGAATCCGCTCTGATACAATTCTGTGAGAAAATTCAGTGCAGGGGTAAAATGATAATTTTAAAACTTTCAAAATTATGATTTTACAGTAAAAAAATATTAATTAATCTAATTAATTAACATGAATTTACTCTATACTAGGATCTAAATATGATGTATATCATGCATTCATTTAAATTTGAAATTGAAATTCAAACAGTAAACACTTTACTGTAACGTGTTCAGAACACAATACTTTTGTGCGGATAGTAGATCATCGCAATCTGATCACCCTTGAGAGAGTCTGATCATCGCGATGCAGCCATACAGTGTGTCTGGCCTCTGCAGATCGTTCACACGAAGTTTTCGATCTAATCGACTCCTCACGAGTGCTAGCTCGTTGTAGAGCCCTTTTGACAGCCGATATTGATCAAACTCCTTCGATCGATGTCTGTCGATTCTTTAGATACTCTGGATCATCAACAGACATGCTTGAGAGGATGTTGAAGATCTCTTTGAGATTTTATGGGCTCACGACACTCGTAGCTCACTTTCTCACTTCCCAAACCCCAAGCTAAAACTCTAGGGAACTCACCGGAAACCTTGCACCCATTTTTCTTTCTTTTCTTTCTTTTTCTCTTGGAAGGATATGGACTTCCTTCTCAAGTACAAGACTTCTCACGCCCTAGAATTTTTCTCCAAAAATCTTCTTCTTGCACGCCCCACTCTTCTCCTCCTTTTATAACAACGTCAAACGTCTTATCCAAAAGAAAAGATAAAGATGAGTAATTGCACATTTGAATTCAAATCAAATTTTGAATTCAAATGGACACCAACTCATACCTTATCCACTAAAGGCATGAGGTGTGGCTTAAATTATGCATGGCGTGATTTCATGAGAAATCTTTTCTCATGTAATAAATGGGGCGTAAAAAAAGGGATAAGGTGCAAAGATTGATTGCCCATTCAAATTCAAACTTTATTTTGAATTTGAATGGTCAACCAATCATCCTTATCCATTCATTTGGCATATTAAAGTGGGGTGTGGAGAGAGCTTGGCGTGAGGAAATAATTCATGAGAAGTTCCTTTTCATGAATTCAAATGGGTGCAATGGAAGTGAGGTGGCGCATGGAGATTGGGTCAAGGTGGTTTCATTATCTAAACCAACCTAATTGAACCAAATAAGTTAGGTCCAATTAGACTAATTTAAACCCAACTTAATTAGGCTTAATTAGACTCAATAAAATTCTAATCAAATCAGAAATTGACTAAGCCCAACCCCTGATCAAATCAGGGACCAAACCATCTCAACGATTAGGTCAACTCTTAACCTAATCGGGTCAAACCCAACTGAATCCAATTCAATTGGACTTGATTCAAAAATAATTACTCAATCAAATTGAGTTAATTAGCGATCAAATCACTAATTAAACCTCTCATAAATACTGAGTCCAAATTCGATGGGCAATCGGGCATCAGAATTCATCGATATGTAACCCTGATTGAAAAATCCCAACCAGTGAGACTCTTGACCCCGGTACCCATAATGTGTGAAACTCGTGATCCGAGAATCCTGATTCTCAATTACTGAGTCCCAAACATGTAGGATTCTACACCAGCCATCAGATCAGATAGGAACCTCTAATGTGTGTGACCCCGCAGGTTCGAACCTAAGCCGGTAGCACAGGAACCAATTCCTGTATTAATCGAAGTGACCATCTAGCAATGGTACCCGACGTTCGGATAGGTTGAAGAGTCGCAATCGCAACACTCAGAACCTACATGAATATGGTTACTGTATAATTCATCCTTTTGACCCCTATGTTTAGGATGACTCAGGGTTAAACTGTCAACCCTGATCAGATCATCCGAATCGTGCTCAACTCAAACAGTCCTGTGACTCCTCACAAGGACTACCCTGGCCAAAGTTTTGCTAAATTAAAACACGACTGTACATAGCTCCTAAACTGGAGTGGTCAATCCCATCTTGACACACGCACCGACAAGTCAAGTACTTGACTACACCCAGCAACCTTCCATCATTGTATTAAAAATTCAGGTAGTCTGTGCCTAAGTGCAGTGAGTTTCTTGCAAGTCACCGTGGCGGTCTCAGGTTGGAGGGATATTTATACCCAAATTCCATCAGAGCAAATCTTGACAGCAGAAATAGCTCCAGAGTTGGTCACGTTCAGTGTAGATGTACCCTTACATCTCACCTGTATGCCATACCAGTGTCTCCACACTCATTGGTTAAGAGAACAACCAACCTATATGGCACACAATGACCTATGCTTGATAAACGTTGTCATCCTTAGCAACAACGTATCATTTGGTCGCGAACAGATTTAAGGACTAAACGACAAATCCTCCTTTGTCGAGTCTAAATAGTACTAAGGACTTCACCACAACATAGGAGTTCATTAGAAGATGAAACATTTTGTGATGAAAAAATATCAAAATAATTTTTATTAATTTATAATTCATGTACAAATACAAAAAATGAGTACAACCATCAACAGACTGATGATTGGCTTTGGGACACTATTCCCAACAGAAATCATTTAAACATTTTAAATAATTTGGACTTGTGTTTCATCAAGTAGATATATCCATACCTAGATCGGTCATCTATAAACGTAATGAAATAGCTATACCCTCTTCTGGTACTAATGTTCATAGGTTTATAAATATCACTATGTATTAGACCTAGAACATCACTAACTCATTCACATTTTTCAGTAAAAAGTGATTTAGTCATTTTTTCAAGAAGATAAGATTGACATGTCGACAATGATTCTCAAATCATTGATATTGAGAATAGCCTCTTGTGCTAACCTATTTATCCTGCTTTTGTTAATATGACCGAGCCTACAATGCCAAAGGTAGGCTTCTGTAACATTATCTAATTTTGGATGTTTATTTGGAGTATATGTTATACTCATAGGCTGTGACAATACATAGATGCCATTTCTTAATTGTCCTCGCATTATTGTAACATCATTCATAGTGATATCACAATAATCATTCTTTATTGATAAACTATAACCATCTTTGGCCAAACGATCAATAAAGATTATATTTATCAAGAAAGATGGATAATAATGATAATTACTTAAAATAATACTATTGACTTAAAAATAAGCTCGACAACTCCTAAAGCCCAGATTGAAACTTGACTTCCATCTCTCATATTTAAGAATCTCTCATCATTCTCAAATTTTCTACCAACTTGAAGTCCTTGCAATGAATTACATATGTGAACTGGACTTCCGATATCCAATACCCAAGTAGTAGTGTTACATATAGAGAAATTACAAGGTGTTATCATATAAGCACCTTGATTAGCAACTAATTGCTCATTTCTCTTTAGCCTATTTGGGTCATAATCTACTTGATTCGATTCAGCCCTAAACTTTTTAGCTAGATTGGGCTCAAAATCAATATTCAACTTCTGATACTGACTATCGAAGTTGTATCCAATAAGCTCATTACTGTCAAACAGTGAGTGGAGCGATAAATTACTAGCCATTTTTGAAAAGAAAAGAACACACAGACCTAATTAGTATACGAATTAATCAAGTCTAAAGACATAGACTTTAGTCTAAAGGTTTTCCCACTATTTTATACGAATTGATAGCCTTTACCTTCAATTCGAGAAATTACCTTAATTCTTTAGCAGGTACTAGAATCCATACAGACTGTATATAAGTTCGAGTATGGCTCGACCAACCCATATGCATCTATGGATAGGTTCTCAACCAATTATTTCTCTAAATAATTTTTAATAATTAATTTTGCTCCAAGTTTCGTTTCAGTAGGTGATGGGCCTTCACTGAAAGTCTTAGTTAGGTCCAACCATTAACATAAACCTACTCAGTGATTCTAACTAATGAATAATCAGGCTTGAGTATGACTCGACCAATCCAACCATTCATTAGATAGTACAACAGAGTCATCATATGATGAATAATAATTCCATCATCCAGAAAAACACCAGACGGATGGCGCCTGCAATATCAATCAGAAATAATGGATCCATTACCATTCACCTTAATGGGAGGCTATGATCTAGTTATCACCATAACTACTTATTTTATGGACCTACTAATTTAAAAAATTTGATTAACATAATTTAACAGAATTAAATATATAGATCAATTAATCTCAATCCTCCCACTGACTTCACCAAGTTAGATCAGAATAGATTAGAAACAAGCCGGTCCAATTGATAAGACATCAATCCTCCCACTGATTTCATCAAGTTATGTCGAGGATAAAAACAAGTCGAACTAGGAGCACCTAAATTAGTCAAACTAATTTTTTAGTAAGCATGGGTCAACCCTAATCATTAAGTGATCTGATCAAAATTTGATTCACCAGTTGGCCAGGTAAGTGAGATCGGTGGGAGGGATATACCATTAACTCATCATAGACTCAATTTGGATGAGTAGCCCCCAATTAAAAATCATCGATCAAGACTACCAAACTTACCTTAGACACCAACTAGTTAATCAATTTCAATTGAATCTACTTATGGATTTGGGTTCGACCACTGAGTTCAAGATCAAAGTCCATGTGGGTCTAATCAAAGATATGGACTCGACCAACTACAACTATTGTATTGGCTCTAGAAAAATCATGATTTAATCTAATTTCTCTTCTTAGTCTATTTGATCTTTGATTTTAACCCTAGGTCTAACCCAATTAGGAGGACTTAATCAAGCTAACCCATAAACCCATCATCCACGTTTTATGTGAATAACATTAGGTCTTTAATTCATAATTTTAGATTTAATAGGTTCAACTTAATTTTTAATTAAGTTTGAGACTGTAGGTAGGGATTCGATATTTAAAATTAATTTTAAATTTTATAAAATATTTTTATAATTAATTTTATACACAATCATTTAGATCTGAAATTTGAATTTGGCTCATCTCTGGATTGAGCCTACTCATCACAATAGGTCGAATAAATTTTGAGACTTAGTTAACTCATTGACAATAAATTATTAATCATAATTTTTAGTCTGTAACAATGAGTCAGCTCAATAAAAATTGAGCGAGGAACCAAAGTCCTAAGTCGACCTAAATAATATTGAGTCGACTCAACAGGTGAACTACAACAATTATATTAATTTTATTTCAAAATAATTCTACATAAATAGTAATAAAATTATTCATAAATTATTTTAAAACTACTCTAAATATGTTCATGATTCTAGATTTTATTTGCAAAGATTAGAAGCAACTACTTTTCATACAATGTATCATATACACAATCTTAGGTTTTTGAGAAAAGTAAAGTTTTCTTTTCGTATTCATCTTCATGGGATATAGTCACAATGACACCCCTACACATCATAAGAGGATCTAATTGAATGAAAAAAGAGAGATCTAATCTCTATTACCTCCTTTGATCGGACGATCTGGTGACAAACTCGATTCGATTACTTCACTACTTAGATCATTTAATCTAAATAATTTAGATCTAATCTAAATTATTTTAAATCTGATTATTATATTTTGATCATATCAAAGTTAGATAATACTCATCATAAATAAATTTTACATACTTCAAATTAAAATCAGATTTTATAAAGATCAGCATAAATTAGGACAACCTTTGCACTGTAAGGGGTAAACCTTATAGCAGGACAACCTTATATCAGTTTGTGTGATCTGATCTATAACTAATTTTAGATTTGAATATCATATATCAGATCTAATTTAAATTAAATTATAGATCTATATACATATAATATCATATCATATCGAACCGTGGCTCTGATACCACTTTTAGGATGCGCAGGGGTTTCATCCATATATTTTAAAAATTTTTTAGCAGAAGAATATTAGATTAAACTATTTAATCTACAAATACATACATAAGATATGATCTTAAAACTTTGATAAATAGATCTATGACATAAACTTATATGCATAGAAATCTAAATCTAAAATGACAAGCATGTGAACCAAAAATAACATTTAGTAATAGATCTAATCTACCACTTCTAGGATTTCGAACCCAATACCAGAGCGTGGGTAGTCAAACTCCATGATTGAAAATGTAGATCTAAAAATTTTTTCTAGTCGCTCATAGCCGCACAAGCATCTGACCTCTGCGAATGGTCCACACGAAGCTCCTTGGACCGATCAGCCCTCCGTGGGAGTGCTAGCTCTGCAATCGGTTTCTGATGGCAGATCTGACTTGATCTCCTTCTTCGATCATTTCAGATCTTTTTGATGTTGAAGATTGATCAGAGGAGGATGTTGGATGGTAGAGAAAAATCAAATGAAGATTCTCCTCTTTGGTTTTTCCCTCACCCAAAAATCTAGAACAGTTCTAGGTCTCCCACCCGATAGGAGAACGGTCTCCCCCCCGATAGGAGAACGGTCTCCCCTTTTGTTCATGCCAAGGAAGAAAGAAAACCATCCAAACCTCATGCCCCAAAGAAGGATTTTGGCCTCTCTTTTTCTCTAATATTTCATGATGAAAAGCTCTCTCTTGTTGGCACACAAAATTATGATCTTTTTATGGTTGTCGCACAAACCAAGTAAGATAGGATAAGAGCTGGAGTTTATTGCAATTCAAATCATTTTGAATTTTAATTTGACTTCAACTTTTTTCACCCTTATCTGACTTAAAGAGGGACTTATCAAAGAAAATTAGGTATGGAAAACAATTAGGAAGACTTCCTTTTCTCACACACAATGGGCCCCTTCGAAAATAGCCAACGTGTGGAAGGATATGGATAAGATTTTAGGTTGAAATTCAAACCATTTTGAATTCAAATCAAAACCAATCAGTTTCTATCATTAATGAGCAACAAAAGAAGAGTTATCTTCTAATTTTCTCATACACAAATTGATTTTATGCGGTGAGAAAAGGCATGAGACAATTTGGGTGGCGCAAGGGAGAGAGTCCCGTTCATTTGGGACTCTAGGGTTTAACCAATTGAATTTCTTTCAAACCCAATCCAATTAGACTCAATTAAAATATGATGAATATAATTTAATTAAGCTCCTATAACTTCAATTAAATCTGATCAAATTGAGCCATAGATTCGATCAAATCAGGATCATTTCTTCCTTACTGGCTAGGTCATCTCATGACCTAATCAGACTTGACATGATTGAATCCAATTCAATCAAACTAGATCCAGACTTTAATACTCAATTAAATTAAGCTAATTAGTAATCTAATTACTAATTTATCCTCTATTAGTGATAGAGTCTAAGTCTAGTGGGACTCTCCAGTAGAGTCCCACTCCAGTAGGACTCTTCACTAGAGTCTCCATTCAAAATTTTATATATGTTGCAATTTATATATGTTATAGCAAAGATTGTTTGAATTAAGCTTGTGTATTCATACTGAACTCTCAATCCATCGACATCTTGGACCCTGCTATACGGGAGTTGTACGTTAGCAATTAATATGGATTGTTCCGAAACTTGGCACTATGGACCTACTCTACAAGAATTAAATGCGGTACTCTAGACCTACACCGCATGAGTTAAATGCGGTATACTGGGCCCTATCATTGAGATTATATGTAGCAATAGTCGCATAGACTGATGAGTTAATATAATATTTTTGAAAGTTACAATCTTTTGATATTAGTGAAATCTAGAAGGTAAACATCTGGTTTCTATATGAATTCTAGAATATTTTTAATTTATACATGAGTTTTGATTTGCATGGTTATATTTATATTGTAGAACTATAATTTTGACCCTAACTATGTATATTATATTTGTATATTAATTTTTATATCAAGTGCCATTTGTCTTCAGTAGTTTGATTTCTTGATTTGTCTTAGTTACTGAGCCATGAAGCTCATAAATTTTCATCTGTGGTTTGTAGATTCGAAAACTATTTTTAGGGATTAGACCTTGGCATTCTGGGATTTGTGTATAGAGGCAAGGTCAGTCTGTAAAAGATGGTTATTTTTAGAATAGTTATGCTCAATGATGCTTTGTAAAACTGGTATGGATTATTGTAAAGTTAAAATTAAAAAAAATGAAGATAGGAAATAGTTAGTTATTCTATTATAATCACTGCCTAGAGTATGCTATTTTGCATATTATATTGAGTTTTGCTAGGTTAGAAGTCTTGCATGCCTATAGGGATAGTTCTCTGTAGATACGCGACGGCTGTTCACGTTCTCCAAATTTTATTTTAATTTATATTCTAGTTTAGAGATATGATACTTAAAGTGGTATCAGAGCATAGATTTAGGGTATAGAAAAGTATGAGAGTCAAGACATATGTTGAGTGTAAGTGGGGTAGTTATCGGATGATAAGATGTAAAATTTATCCTTGTTATTCTAGGCATACTTATTGATCATATCCTTCGATCTATTTAAAATTCTAAAATAAATTTTTGATGATGTTTTCATAATAAATTAAAAATGGTACCAATGATTTTATGAATATTAATAGTACGATAGTAAGGATTGTAACATTGGGAAGTTTCTAATGATCAGAGTGAAAGAATTATGCCCTATAAGCCCATCGCATATGAAATGCGATGAGATGTTTTTTTTGTATTTTGTCTTCCAAACTCATGTTCTTAACATTGTTAATTAATAAAATAGATATTTTGATTAATTATATGCTGCATCTTATTATTGTTTTAAGATTTTAATGAACTCCATAGGTATGGGCAATGATTTTAGGACCGTGATGAGATCATGCTAGTGAGATCTAAATTCTTGGTAGCCCTGATCTAAAATATTTTTTGTCATTGATTCATTGAGTCGAGGATCAATGATATTGATAAGGCTGGCACATCCTATGTATGCTCAGTGGTGAGAGTAGTTGCTCTCACAACCACTTGTGTAGCGATACTAATATAAGGATATGGGTGCTCATTGGAGAATGAGTTCATTGAATTGACCTATGAGAGAATATCTGATAGAGTCTTATTTATATGTCATCTGGTTGTTCTCTAGTGGGAGTTGTGCAAGTGATCCTTTGACTTGAGATCACCATGGTACCTTATGTACATGAATCCATGTTTTGATTCACTTTCCAACTCGGTTCTCTAATCTTTGTATGGGGTGTTGTGGATATGGTGAAGTGTGCATGGAGATGTGAGTGGTCAATAAGGGATCAGTTACTCCTGATAAGGGGAGCGAACATCCTAGTGATCTCATAGTATCACACCTCCAATCCGAGATCATGAGCCGAGGATCATGGCAACCACCCTCGCCGATAACCCTTAAGGCTGGAGGGGCAGTCCCTAACATTGCCAACCGATAATAATCCGATGACCGACGGTGACAAGTGGTGGCAGGAAAAACCAAAACAAAACAAAAAATAGGGAACTCGAAAAACAATGATTTTTGAAGAGATTTTTAGCAAGAATTAAAGATTAAAACCTTTGAAAGATTGAAGGGAACATGATTGAAGAGATCACCTTGCTTTTAATGGGTTTGAATTTGATTTCTGATAGCCAAAACAAAGAAGAATCATCGATTAAACAGGACAAGGTGAAGGAAGAGAAACAACAATTTACTCGATGATTTTTGGCAATTTTCTAGTGAGAAAAAATCAAAAGGTTTGAGGGCCTTTAAATAAATCATAAAAGAAAGAGTTTTAATTCGATTTTTACTCAAATTTTCAAGTGATTTTGGGACTTTGAATCAGAGAAGGAATGGAACTCTTCCAGGGTTCTTTCCATATTTTTCTTTTTTTTTTGATCTTTTTATTGCTCAGAGATTTGTGCAATTAAGGATTAGGGTAATACATTATCACACCCCTGACCCGAGATCATGAGCCGAGGATCATGACAACCACCGCATACTTATGAAAAACTCTCTGTATAAGCATGCAAGGCATCTCATAACGATATCAATGCATCATAGCAGAATAAATTTTAAATAATTATTATTCAACTTTAATTTAAATAACTAAATCAAATATCTTACATCCAATAAAGTTTCACTAAAAATAAAATAATAGTTCTAAGTCCAATAAAGTTGACAATGTTAAATCTCACCTCTAAAAGCTCTATCCCAAAATTAATACCCACGCTCATAATTAATTATCTGAATCTGATAAAAAAATAAAAAAAGAGATAATAAGCTAGATAGTCCAGTAAATAATATCTCAACTAGATATTTTAGGTATTATATAATATTCAAAAATAATACTGTGAATAAATATAAAAATATATTTTATACTAATTTAATACAAATTCAATCTTTTCAAATATTCATATATAATACAATCATACATCATATTCAATCAAAATACTCATAATTCAACAGTCTCGACTATGACCAATGCTTAACCCCCATTGGCAGGGTCCACTGAATACTAGCACACAATCCTCACTGACAGGGTCCATTGAATACGAGCACACACCTCCATTACCAAGGTCCACTAAATACCTGTGCACAAATCTCACTGATAGGATCTACTAAGTACCAACGTATAATCTCCATTGGTAGGATCCACTGAAATATAGTTAGACTGAGAGCATAAATTCAATCTATATCAAAATATTTTTATATCATAACATATCATAATTTTCACTGAACATATGCATAATCAATAAACTATTACGAATTATATCCTAAAATCAATCGTGTGACGATTGAGTTCATCCTTGTATATGAATTATTGATTATTGAATAAAAGTTATTCTGACATTTTTTATCACAAAGTAACATCTTTCTTGAACTCTTGTGTTGTGATGAAGTCCTTAGAACTATGCTAGTATGCGATAAAGAAAGGATTTATCATATAGTTCTTAAACATATTCACGATCAAATGATACGTCATTACAGGATGATGACGTTTATCAAGTGGAGGTCATTGTGTGCCATATGGGTTGGTTATCCTCTTAACCAAGGAGTGTTATGACACTGGTATGTCATATAGGTGAGATGTAGGGATACATTGTCACTTAACAAGTGACTCACCTGCTGAGCGTTCTGCTGTCAAGAGCTGCTCGTGAAATATATGGATATAAGTATCCTTCAGACCTGAGATCACCTTAGTGACTTGCAAGCAACTCACTGTGCTTTGGTGCCGGACTATCTGAATTTCTAATGTAGTGACGGAAGGCTACTGGGTATAGTCAAGTACTTGTGAAGTCTATGTATGGATCAAGATGAGATTGATCCCTCCAGATTATTAGAGTTGATGTATCATTATATTTCAATTTAGCAAAGCCTTGATTAGGGTAATCCATGAGATAGATTTGAAAGGTTGAAATACAATGCGGATGAAACAATCTCGATTGACAGTTAACCTGAGACCATTCTAGTGCATTCAGGATCAAAAGGATGAATTATATGGTAACTATGTATATGGGTTCTGAAATATTTCTTTACGATAATTTGACCTATCTGAACATCAGGAACCATTGCTAGATGGTATCTCGATTAGTGCAAGAATTGGTTTCTGTACTACCAGCTTAGTATTTGAACATATGGAGTCATGTACACAAGTCAGACAAAGTAGAAAGAAATTATTCTATATGTATATGTCCAATTTAGAAGTACTTGACTTGATTGAACATATAAGCTAGTTTGATTGAGAATTAAATTATGGGTCAAATGGGATTGAAGAGTTGACTATGTCTAGTTAGCATTACACATGAGGTTCAGGTTCAATCTCAGGGATGAATAGTTTCTTATCTATGATCTATGGAGCATATGAAAGATTAGATTTAAGAGCTGATCAATTTCAAATTACATCTAAATTAATTAGTCTTAAATTGGATCTAAAATCTAAGTTAGACTTGGTACAAAAGTCCTAAAGAGTTTGGGATTGACAACCTTTCGAAATTGTTTCAAACCAGCTTCGAATTGGACCTGTTTTGGATGAGATATGAGTATTCCTACTTGCAATGGAAATACTCTCCCATGTGAGCCAACCAACACCTAATATGGATCTGGTTTGAGGCATCCCATGTGGGTGAGGGAGTGGGTGCAAGTTGAATGTCATATGTGATGGCAATTCTATCTCATGTAGGAATCCTTCTTTCATGAGTATTGGACCAATTTAAATCAGATTTGAATTAAGAGTCTTACTCTCATTAGATCATGAGAATCATCTATAAATAGAGAGGATCTCTATCTGTAAATGTATAGCAAACAAATCAGATTGAGAGAAGAGAGAAAGAGAGAGAGGTGTGTGAAGAGAGAGATCCTTAATCTTCTCCTACATCTCTCCTTTTGTTGCCGCCTTCTCTTCTTGGATGTGGATCCTTCTTGGACATTCCATCTGCTGGTGTGAGGTGTCACACTAGCACATCTCCTCCCTCATTTAGTTGGCTTACGAAGGTAATTAGATTGGAGTTCATCCTACTTTTCGCGATGTCTGACGTGCATGCGAAGTAGAGGGTCTGCATATCCAAACCTCCGTGAAGGTTTAATCTAAATAAATTAGGATTTAATCTCTAATTCTACTACTAATCAGGTAAAAATTTGATCTTTAATCATGTAGATGAATGAAAAAATTTTTAGATGCAACCTGGGCAATCAGAGGAGAAATAGTTTCTTTCCCTTCAGTTGGTATCAGAGCAGGCCTGAAATGTATGCATACATAACAAAATTTTTAAAAAATAATTACATGAGATATGATTGAGATTTTTTGTAGGATATTAAATCTAATTTAAATCTATTTATAAAATTTTTGATCTAATTTTGATTGAATTAGAGGTGCCTAATTAATGGTTGATTGAAGTTGTTATAAGTCTATTATAACAGAATTCTGCTGTTACTGAATTTCTGATAGAATAACAATGTGAATTAAAATTTGTTTTAAGTTTATTTTAATAAAATTTTAATAATATTATTTTTTTTTGTGAAGTAAGTTTTATTTTTGATCTAAATTGGATCCATTTTGATGGATATTTAGATTTGAATTCTATCGAAATTCAGTACTGTACAAAAATAGATTTTACCAAAAAATTATTTCTTATGCATTCATATTTGCATCCAATTAATTTTCTATATGATATCAAATTTGAAATTGATATTTTATAATTAGTATAGGATATATTTTAGATCTGATATAATGTATATGACATATTAAATCTAATTAGATTAAATGAAGAACATAATTTATAAGATCAAGGATATGTTCATGACATAAAATAGTTTTGTCAATAATTACATGTTGATGTAATTATGTATGAAATTAAATTTCAGATCTTAGTAGCCTAGTACTTGAATTAATGAGATCATCAGATCGTCCGATCATAGGAGATTGAAGAGATTAATCTCTCTTTTGCCTATTTGATGTATTCTCTTATGACGTGTAGGGGTGTCATTGTGATCCAGTTTCATGAAGAAGAAAAGTGAATAAATTTTTATGTATTATTTTGATCATAAATTTGTTTGGATTAGATCTAAAGTGATTTATATTTTATTACAATAGGATAAAATTTAGATATAAAATTATCTTAGATCTAAATTGCATGTTACATATGATGTAAACGGTATAGATCTAAAGGTTGTCATGATATATGAGATATATGTATGTAGTTTTGATCATACTTATGTATGTTTAATTGTTAAATATATTATAAAAAATTATTTTCATATATTGAAATATATAGTATGCTTCACCTAAAGCCCTTGTAGAATGGTTCTACAGACTGAAACATACGTTTTACGTATTTAATTATGAATTAAGTTTTGAATGATTTAGATTTGAGAATTGAAGATCATTAAGACACCACATAAAATGATGGGCAAAGGGTTAGCATGAATCAGGTCCTTTTAATGGGTTAGACCTAGGGTTAGAAACACATATGGATCACATGGAGAAATTGATTAAATCTAATCAAGTGTTGTATTTGATCACGTCAGTATTTCTTTGGATCAATCTCAATAGTTGTAGTTTGATCAAGTCCATATGTTTAATCCTAATAAATGAAACCATGATCATGGCTCCGTGGTTGAGCCCGAATCTTTTGATGAACCAAATCGAAACTAATTAATCAGTTGGTGTCTAAGGTAAGTTTGGCAGATTTGATCAAGTAATTTTTAATTGGGAGCTATTTACCTAGATGCGTCTACGGTGAGTTAAGGGCATATTCCTCCTACTGATCTCACTTACCTGACCAGCATGGTAGATTATATTTTGATTAGGTCACTAGTCGATTCGTGCAGACCCATATCATTAAGGTGGATTAGTGTGACTAATTTAGGTATCTTTTGACTAGCTTGTGTCTAATTCTTTATATGACTTGATAAAGTCAATGGGAGGATTTGCAGCTTGCAGGTCGACTTCTTCTCTTATTCTCAGATCAATGAAATTAAATCCTCTAAATTATTAGGTCCATAAAGTGTTAAAGTTATAAGATAATTTGATCATTGCCTTTCATTAAGGTGCGTGATAATGAGTCCAATATTCCAAATAGGTATTGGAGGCGCCACACGCCTGGTGTCTATTACATATTGGAATTATCATTCATCATATGATCATCTTGATGTACCTTCAGATCAATGCTCAGGTTGATCGAGCCACACTTGGGCCTGGACATTCATTTGTTGGATGCACTTGGTGTGCCATGTTAATGGTCGGACCTAATCGAGATTTTTAGTGGAGGCGCCACATACCTACTGAAGGGATACTTGGGGCAAAACTCATTGCTAGAAGTTGTTTGGAGAAATAATTGGTTATGAACCTACCCATGGATGCACTAGGGTTAGTCGAGCCACACTCGGGCCCGAATGCAGTCTATGTGGATTCTAGTACCCGCTAAGGAGTTAGTGTAATTTCTCGAGTTGGAGGTAGAGGCTATCAATTCGTAAAAATAATGAAAGAACCTTCAGACTAAAGTCCATATCTTCAGGATTAAAAATAATTCATGTACTAATAGGCTAATATTTTTTCTTTCAGTTATGGCCAACACACTATCCCTTCGTACGCTGTTGGACAACGACAGGCTTATCGGACCCAACTTCGATAGCTGGTATCAAAAGTTGAAGATCATTTTGGAGCATGAGAGAATTTTGTACATCCTTACGGTTCAGGCACCTGAAGAACCTGCGGCCAATGCTCCTCGTGCCGTGAGAGATACTTATATGAAGTGGCTTAATGACCGCACGACTGTACGTTACGTGATGAGGGTAGTCAAGAACAATGAACTTAGTCGTAAGTTTGAGGATGCACAGCTAGAGGAGATCATTCAAATATTGAATGAGTCCTTTGGCACCCCTGAGGATGTGGAGAGACACAAAATCTCCTGTGCAGTGTTCAATGCCTGTATGCGAGAGGAGGCTTCAGTCATCGATCATGTATTATATATGATTGAGCATATTGAATGCCTTAGCAAACTTCTCTTTCCATTGTATAAACAATTAAACAAGGATACTATCCTCAATTCACTATCGAAATCCTACCTACCCTTTCTCAGTCATTACAGAATGACAAAGCCTGCGGTAAACTACCATAGTTTGCTAGGATTATTGTAGACTTTTGAGAAGAATCACTAGCTCCAGAAAGAGCTAGTGAATTTAGTGGGAGGTTCATCTGCAGGACGTTGATCCTCTAGGAGAGAAGAAGAAAAAAGGTGCAGAAATCCCATGCCGCCGATCCCAAGTAGAGCAAACCGTCAAAAATTAATAAGAGCCAGGCAGAGTGCTTCTTCTGTAAAAAGCTGGATCATTGAAAAAGAAATTATCCTGCTTATATAGCCACTCTTGACCCAAACAGGCCTAAAAATAAGAGAAAGAAGCAAGCGGTTGCTTCACAAGGTACTTAGATGATAACTCCTTGTAATTTTTCTGTTTGTGATACTACTACCTGGGTATTGGATACTGAAAGTCCTATTAATATATGTAATTCGTTGCAGAAACTACAAGTAAGAAGTTTCGAGAGGACGAGCGATTCTTTAACGTTGGAGATGGAAGTCTTGTTTCAGTTCTGCTCTTGGAAACTTTGCAGTTTGTCTTTGAGTCCAGTAGTGTCATGTTAAATAATTGTCATTATTGTCCCTCCTTTTTGATGAATGTCATCTCTGTAGGCCTTTTGGCCAAACTTGATTATATGTTTATAATAAAGGATGAATTTTATGATATCATTATGAATGATACTACAATTATGCATGGACAATTGAAATATGGCATGTACATAATATCACGGCTTATTAGTATAATGTACACACTTAGTAAATGCCCTAAATTAGGTAATGTTTGTGAATCCTACCTTTGGCATTGTAGGCTTGGTCATGTGAACAAGAATAGGATTGACAGGTTGATCAAGGAATGTATCCTTGAGATAGATGATTGTGAATCATTGCCTATCTATGAGTCCTGTCTACTTAGTAAGATGGCTAAGTCACCTTTTAAAGGAAAAGATGAAAGAGCTAGCGATGTTCTAGGTCTAATACATACTGATGTATAAGGGCCTATGAACATAAGTGCTAGAGGAGGATACTACTACTTCATTACATTTACAGATAACCTATCAAGGTATGAGTATATCTATCTTATGAAGTATAAGTCAGAATCATTTGAAATGGTCTAACGATTTCGTACTGAAGTAGAGAAACAAACTGGAAAGAGTATTAAGATCCTTTGATCTGATCGAAGAGGTGAATACCTCACTAGTGAGTTTCTGATATATCTGGAAGAGAATGGGATTTTCTCACAGTGGAACCCTCCTGGAACACCATAGCATAATGGTATGTCCGAGAGGAGAAATCGAACCTTGTTAGACATGATTCGATCCATGATGGACTTTGCGAACCTATCAATCTTCTTTTGGAGAAATGCTCTAGAAACTGTCTGCTATATTTTAAATAAGGTGCCCAGCAAGTCTGTCGATAAAACTCCATATGAGATATGGACTGAGCGTAAGCCGGTACTCTCATACCTTAGGGTCTGGGGGTGTTCAGCTTATGTCAAGCATTTAAAGATAGATAAGCTTGGATCGAAGTTTGATAAATACTTGTTCATAGAGTATCCAAAAAAAACTAAAGAGTACTACTTCTACCTCGCCGTAGAGCAACAGGTGTTTGTCAGTAGCCGAACAGTCTTTTTAAAAAAAGAGTTCCTTGGTGAAGGAGCTAATGCCTATAAAATTGAACTTGATGAAGTTCATGAGGTGGGAGGACCGACACACATAGAATTGGATTTGATTGGTGAATCAAATTTGGAGCCAATAGAGGTGCCATTAAGAAGATCTGGTAGAGTACCGCATCAGTTGGACAGATACTATGATTTTCTAATCCAGAATGGTGATCCCATCGAACTTGATGAGAATGATGAGGATCCGACCACCTATATGGAGGTCATGCAAAGGTCTGACTTTCAGAAATGGCTTGAGGCCATGAAGTTCGAGATGGAGTCCATGGAGATCAATAGTGTATGGACATTGGTTGATCCATCCGAAGGGATAAAACCCATAGAGTTACCATCCGAATGAATTTTCAAGAGGAAAAGCAGAGCGGACGGGAAGGTGGAGACCTATAAAGTGTATCTAGTTGCCAAGAGTTACCATCAGCATTATGGCATTGACTATGATTAGACGTTCTCTCCTGTGACAATGCTCAAGTCCATCCGGATTATGCTTGCTATCGCTGCACACTTAGATTATGAGATTTGACAGATGGATGTCAAAACTGCTTTCCTTAACGGAGAGCTGGAATAAGAGGTGTATATGATACAACTTGAAGAGTTTACATCCACAGATGAGTCGAAAGTGTGCAAACTGAAAAGATCTATTTATGGACTTAAGTAGGCATCTAGGAGTTGGAACATACATTTTGGTAAGGTGATCAAAACGTATGGCTTCATTAGGAACGGAGAAGAGCCTTGCATCTACAAGTGGGCCTCTGATTCTGTAGTCATCTTTCTTGTGCTGTATGTGGATGTCATACTGTTACTAGAAAATGACATTCTGACTTTGCAGAGTGTGAAGCTGTGGCTATCATCACAGTTCTCTTTGAAAGACTTGGGAGAAGCATCCGATATTCTTGGGATGAACATCTATAGGGATAGATCTAGAAGGTTGCTTGGACTATCTCAATCCACGTACATTGATACCTTATTGAAGTGGTTCAACATAGATAATTCCAAGAAAGGCTATCTTTCGATGGACCATGGAATTACTCTTTCCAAGAAGGATTGTCCGACAACTTCTGAGGAGAGAGAGCACATGAGTAGAATACCATATGCTTCAACAGTGGGATCTATCATGTACACTATGACATATACGAGGTCAGATGTGGCTTATTCACTAGGGGTAGTGAGTAGGTACCAGTCTGATTCGGATGAGAAGCATTGAAAAATTATGAAAGTAATTTTTAAGTATTTAAGAAATACTAAAGACCAATAGCTTATCTGTGAAGACACTGATCTGAAACTTGTGGGATATACTGATTTTAATTTTTAGTCAGATTGTGATAACAACAGAAGCGTGTCGGGCTACATATTTACTCTGAATGAAGGAACTATTTCTTGGAAGAGTTCTAGCAACATATTGTGGTCAATTCTATTTGCGAAGCGGAATACGTTGCTGTATTGGATGCTACAAAGGAGGTGGTGTGGTTGCGAAAGTTCATTGTGAGCTGGAAGTTACACCTTCTATTGATGGCCCTGTATTGCTGTACTGTGACAGTTTCAATGCCATAACTCAGGCGAAAGAACCCAAGTCGCACCATCGCACCAAGCATGTTCTGCGTCGCTATCATCTGGTGCGAGAGATCATGAACTGTGGTGATGTTGAACTTCAAAAGATTGATGAAAAGGAGAACCTAGCCGACCCCTTCACTAAAGCTCTCAGGATCAAAGAGTTTGATGACTTTAAATGGAGAATGGGTATAGGATCTGCCCCGATTGGCTTTAGTCCAAGTGGGAGTTGTTGGAAATTGTATCCTAAAATCAATCGTGTGATGATTGAGTTCATTTTTATATATGAATTATTGATTATTAAATAAAAAATATTCTGACATTTATTATCACAAAGTAATATCTTCTTTGAACTCTTGTGTTGTGATGAAGTCCTTAGAACTATATTAGTATACGATAAAGAAAAAAATTATCGTATAGTTCTTAAACATGTTCACGACCAAATGATACATAATTATAGGATGATGACGTTTATCAAGTGGAGGTCATTGTATGCCATATAGATTGGTTGTCCTCTTAATCAAGGAGTGTGGTGACACTGGTATGGCATACAGGTGAGATGTTGGGGTACATCGTCACTGAAGAAGTTGAAGGAACCAGATCTAGGGTTTCAGGATTAGATCTTGAAACTTTTTCAAGATCAGGCAGCGGAAGACTAAAATAAATCAAAATTTATTTTTTAAAACTAAAGAATTTCTAGATCTAAGATCTTATTACATGATTATTACATAGCATTAAATCAGAAATTAAAATATATAGAGCATGAACTACATGTTGATCATATCAACATGTTTCTATACTACATCTAATGTATGTATTAAACAATAGATCAGATCTATTACCTTGCAAGTTAGATGTTCTAACCTTGCTGATCTGAGCTTGAGGATGATGTTGCTAGCCACACATGCGTCCGGCCTCTAGGAGTCGTCCACACGAGCCCACGAATCTCGATCAGAAGTCCTACTTCAGGAAATCAGCACAGTATGCTAGTACTGTACTGATCCTTCTTTGATGGTTGATCAGGTGCCTCCTTCTTCTTGATTTGGACTCTCCCAAAGATGAGAAGTAGGAGGATGAGTTTTAAATCTGAGACGCTCTCAGAAAACTTAAGATGGAGGAAGAAAAGAGATGAACACAACAACCCTAGAAGAAGACCCTCTTCTTCTTCTCATTTTTCTCTCTAGACACCCTATCTTGTATCTATTATATCTCCATGACCCAAAGGTTTTTCTCTCTAATTTTTAGATTTCCCAAAGGTCTCTCAAATCTCTATCTTCTATAAAAATTTTATGAAGAAACTCATTTTATAGAGAGAGATATGATAGAGTCCTTATCTAGGTCAAATACCTAGTCAAGGCTTATCCAAACATGGCAAGATAAGGGGCACCCAACTCTTGAGCACCTCCTCCTTATTTTCATGCATGGACCACTAGCAAAGGCACAATATATACCCTAAAAGCTACAAAAATTTCAAAAAAATTTGGATAAATTTGGTGCAAATTTGAAAGAGTTTTGGATTTCTAAAACTCTATCTCATAGAATTTGAAATCCAAACTTATTCCTTTTTGATTTGATCCAAACCACCTTCCATGTAAGAAAGAAGAGAGGAAACTTTTTGTGGATGTGGGAGAGACCTGAGAGAGGGCTTTTGTCGCATAAAATAAGAGGGAATTGGCATGGAATAAGAGAGAGGGCGTGGGGGGGGGCGCTTATGTGGCGCAAGGTGAAATCCTAATCTTACTAGGATTCTATCTCATCACTTGTTTTAATTTGGTTTCTCAAACCAAATCAAATCAAAATTAGATCAACCTAATTAAAATAGGTCTTAACTCAATTAAAAATCTAATTTATCAGATTAAATTAGATTTAAATCTGATTTAATTTTTTAATCAAATTAGAAATTAGATTGACCCAAGTCCTAGTTGAACTAGGACTAGTTTTTTTCTTGCACTTGGCTTATCTAATAAACCAATTAGACTTGATCCAATTAAGTTCAAACTAAATTTAATTAAATTATATTTAATTAGACTTAATCTCAGTCCATTGGCTTAATCAAATTAAGCCAATTAGCAATCGAATTGCTAATCGATCCTCCTGCAACACTTGCACTGGGTTAAATGTCAATCATATTGATCATTTAACCCTAGAACGATTCTTAATCATTGATCAACCATCTGATCGGATTATGAACTCTAATGTGTGTGACCTCATAGGTCCGAACCTAAGCCAGTAGTATAAGAATAAATTTCTGTACCAATCGAAGTGACCATCTAGCAATGGTATCCGACGACTAGATAGATCGAATGTGTAGAACAACATCCTTAGAACCCATGTGGATATAGTTTTCATATAATTCATTCCCCTAACCAAAATGATCATAGGATGCCCCAGAGTTCAACTGTTAACTCTGATCAGATTGTTCACATTGTATTTCAAAATATCAAATCCATCTGATGGATTATCCTGACCAAGATTTTGCTAAATTGAAATACAGCGATTCATTCTTCTCTAACTCTTGGAGTGGTCAATCCCATCTCGATCACACTCTGACTTTGCAAGTACTTGACTATATCCAGAAGTCTTTCATCTCTGAATTAGAAATTCAGTTAGTCCAGTACCAAAGCACAGTGAGTTGCTTGCAAGTCACTGAGGCGATCTCAGGTCTAAGAGACACTTATACCTATATCCCATCAGAGACATTCTCGATAGCAGAATGCTCTGAAGTTGGTCACGTTCAATGATGATGTACCCTTACATCTCATTTGTATGCCATACCAATATCTCCACACTCCTTGGTTAAGAGGACAACCAACCCATATGGCCTACAACGAACTATGCTCGATAGAAGCTGTCATCCTTATTAACAGCCTATCATTTGATCGTGAACAGTTTTAAGGACTAATCGATAAATCCTCTCTTTATCGAATCTAAATAGTCCTAAGGACTTCATCATAACAACGGAGTTCATTAGAAGATGAAAGCTTATGATGAAAATGCCAAATATATTTTATTTATTAACAAATCAATTACAATACTTGGTTGCTCAACCGTCAACAGCTTGATGATTGGCTTTTTGGGATATATTTTCCAACAGAAGTGACTCACCTGCTGAGTGTTCTGCTGTCAAGAGCTGCTCATAAAATATATGGGTATAAGTATCCTTCAGACTTGAGATCACCATAGTGACTTGCAAGCAACTCACTGTGCTTTGGTGCCGAACTATCTGAATTTCTAATGCAGTGACGGAAGACTACTAGGTACAGTCAAGTACTTGTGAAATTTTTATTTGGATTAAGATGGGATTAACCCCTCCAGATTATTGAAGTTGATGTATCACTGTATTTCAATTTAGCAAAATCTTGGCCAGGATAATCCATGAGATAGATTTAAAAAGTTGAAATACAACATGGATGAAGTAATCTCGATTGACGATTAACCTGAGACCATCCTAGAGCGTTCAGGGTCAAAAAGATGAGTTATACGGTAACCATGTGTATGGTTCTGAAATATTCTTGTACAATAATTTGACCTATCTGGATGTCGGAAACTATTGCTAGATAGTATCTCGATTAGTGTAGAAATTGGTTCTTGCACTACCGACTTAGTGTTTGAACCTATGGAGTCATGCACACAAGTCAGACAAAGTGGGAAGAAATTGACCTATGTTTATATGTTTAGTTTAGAAGTACTTGACTTGATTGAATATTTAAGCTAGCTTGATTGAGAATTAAGTTATGGGTCAAACGGGATTGAAGAGTTGACTATGTCTAGCTAGCACTACACATGAGGTTCAGGTTCAATCTCAGGGATGAACAGTTTTTGATCTGTGATCCATGGAGCATATGAAAGATTGAATTTAAGAGCTGATCAATTTTAGATCAGGTCTAAATTAATTAGTCTTAAATTGGATCCAAAATTCAAGTTAGATTAGGTACAAAATTTTTAAAGAGTTTGAGATTGACAGCCTTTCAAAATTATTTCGAACCAGCTTCAAATTAGATTTGAATTGGACCTGTTTTGGATGAGATATGAGTATTCCTACTTGCATTAGGAATACCCTCCCATGTGGGCCAACCAACACCTGATATAAATTTGGTTTGGGGCGTCCCATGTGGGTGAGGGAGTGGGTCCAAGTTGAATGTCATATGTGATGGCAATTCTATCTCATGTAGGGATCCTCCTTTCATGAGTGTTGGACTAATTTAAATTAGATTTGAGTTAAGAGTCCTACTCTCATTGGGTCATGAAAATCATCTATAAATAAAGAAGATCTCTACCTATGGATGCATAGCAAATAAATCAGATTGAGAGAAGAGAGAAAGAGAGAGGCGTGTGAAGAGAGAGATTCTTAATCTTCTCCTACATCTCTCCTTTTGTTGCCGCCTCCTCTTCTTGGGCATGGATCCTTCTTGGGCATCTCATCTACTGGTGTGAGGTATCACAGCAACACATCTCCTTCCTCATTTGGTTGGCTTGCGAAGACAATTGGATTGGAGTTCATCCTGCTTTTCTGCGGCGTCTAGCGTGCATGCGAAGTAGAGGGTCTGCATATCCAGGCCTCCGTAAAGGTTTAATCCAGATAAATTGAGATATGATCTCTAGTTCCACTGCTAATCAGGTAAGAATTTGATCCTTAATCATGTAGATAAATAGAAAAATTTTTAGATGCAACCTGGGCAATCAGAGGAGAAATAGTTTCTTTCCCTTCATAAACCATAGTATTTCAGAATTTTTTTCGTTCAAAACATAATTTCATAAATCATGCATAATTTTAAAAAATAATTATTTATTTTCAAAATAAATATGAAATATCTCGAGAAGATGATTCATTATTTATCTTTTACAAAGCACTAAACGAACAGATCGATTAATCTTTAGGAGATTCTTCAGTGCCTATTATTCAAAATTATATTCTTATATTAATTTTAATTTAAAATTAAATTTAAATAAATCTCAAATTAAAATTTCACTTAGGATCAGATTCTTCACTAAACTTGATCAAAATCATCAAAAGAAAGCCTTTCACTAGGCTAATCTTAGAAAGATAACTTTGAGAGAGAAAAATCTATCAAGAGAGAGAAACAATCTAGAGAGAAAAAAATTTTAGAGAGAGAAAGTTCAACATTCTAGAGAGAGAAAGCAAAGATTCAGACTGAAATGGGAGAGAGAAGAGAGAAACTCTCTCATTTTTTATTTTTATAGTTATTTATTTATATTTTTTCTTTTCTTTCCTTTCCTCTTTTTCTTTTCTTCTTCTTTTTTTTTCTTCATCGGAAACAGGGGACCCGCGTGGTCCTCTCCTTTTCTTTCATAGAGTAGGGGAGCTCTTACTCCTCTTGTTCCTATGCTAGGATGGGAACCACCCCCGCCGGCGACCCTTAAGGCCAGAGAAGCAGTCCCCAGCATTGCCAACTGACCAAATTTGGTGATCGGCGGTGACAAGTGGTGGCACAAAAAATCAAAACAAAACAAAAAATAGGAAACTCAGAAAATAATGATTTTTGAAGAGATTTTCAGCAAGAATTCCATATTAAAACCTTTGAAAGATGGAGGGGAATATGACTGAAGAGATCACTTGGCTTTTAATGGGTTTGAATTTGATTTCTGATGGCTAAAATAAAGAAGAATCATTGGTTAAATAGGATGAGATGAAGGAAAAAAAACATCAATTTACTCGATGATTTTTGGTGATTTTCTGGTGAGAAGAAATCAAAAGGTTTGAGGGCCTTTAAATAGATCACAAAAGGAAGAGTTTTAATTTGATTTTTACTCGGATTTTTGAGTGATTTTGGGACTTTGAATCGGAGAAGGAATGGAACTCTTCCAGAGTTCTTTCTATGCTTTTCTTTTTTTTTTTTTGATCTTTTTATTGCTTGGAGATTTATGCTATTAAGGATTAGGATATTATATTTTTTCCTCCTAAAATAAAATTTCGTATTTGAAATTTTTCTTACCTGTCACCACTGCATTGCAAGCCTGTGCATTCTATTGAGTAAGTGCATAAACTCTTCCCTAGGTTTTAAAAATCTATCTACTGTTAGAAAATCAGATAAGCAGCATGTGTAGATTTTAAAACTTTTTAAAAAATACAATGAAAAATAAAATGGGTTAAACTCTTTAACCCCACATGCAAAAGATCAAATCTAATCCTACCCAAGCCCAGGAGAAAATACATATATACAATCTAAAATTTAGAGATAAGTATGAGATAGAATCCCATTACCTTGATGCGGGTAGATATTCACCACTTCTAATGATCACGGATTCGTAGATGCTCGAGCCGCACACATGTCCGACCTCTATGGATATCCATCGAGATCAATCTTGAACTGATCTCCTCATTGTAGAACCTTTTTTCCAAGAAGAATCTTAACCTTGAGATCTTAGACTAACACCTTGATCTGGACTGCACGATCAACTTCTTGATCTGCAGCTTTCTTCTTCTCCTCAATCTTCACTCTTGAAGATAAAATAGTATCACCTCTTGGCGTGTGGAAAGGGCATGCCCAACTCTTGGGTGTGGAAGAGAAGAGAGGGAGGAGAGGAGGCATGGAGAAGGGAGAGAGAGAAATTTGTTTCATAAAAAAACTTTATTACTTAGAAATCCTAGAGACATTCTCTTTATATAGGCACTATCTTGACTCATAATAGGAACCCAATTAGCTTAAAAAGGTAGATCCTTATCTCATAAGAACCCTCTACTTTTTTAATCTGATTTATTCTAATTAAAATTAGATATAATTGATAAATAATCAGCCCCTTTAGGTAGGTACAAGAGGCATCTTTGGAATATTTGTCAGGCAATGGGGGTGCCAACTCTTGATGCCCCACATTAGGGTTTCTAGCCAAATAAGAGGGGGCATGGCCTCACTCTCTCTCCTTCATGCCAAACCATAAGAAGGGGGCGAGCCCCAGCCCCACTTGCCATATCCAGGGGGTTGGTGCCCCCTGATCTTACTAAAAAAAGAGAAGATGGCACCTCCCTCTTTCCATCTATTAAAGATAATTAGAAGATAAAGAAGGGATAATGTTAGGATAATTATACGAACTAATTGACTTAATCAAATCATTTTGGGCTCACAATTAAGAGTTCAATTAAATTCAAATGGATTTAAGTTAGGTTCAAGGCTACGGACTTGATCAAATCGAAGTCTCGAGAAGAATTAGGTTTAACCATGTGCTAGCGTTGTTCTCATAAACCTAATAAGATTTAATGCTATGTAATAATCATGTAATAGGATATTAGATCTAGGGATTCTTTAGTTTTAAAAAATAAATTTTGATTTATTTTAGTCTTCCGCTGCCTGATCTTAAAAAAGTTTCAAGATCTAACCCTGAAACCCTAGATCTGTTTTCCACAATTGGTATCAGAGCCTAGGTTGTTTATTATATGATTATTTATACATGCTTAGATTATTTCTTAGATTAGATCTAATTTATAATCTGATTATTAAATTTAAAATTAAAATTTTAGATCAATCACAAACTGCAAGGTTGTCCTGCTATAAGGTTTACCCCTTACAGTGCAAAGGTTGTCCTAGTTCGTATAGATCTATCTTTAATCATAAATTTGTTAGACATGATCTAGATTAAATTTATAATTTATTAGATTTAAAAAGTATTTAAATCTGAAATAAAATCTCTTTGTTAATAATTTTTGTGCAAAGAAATTATTTAAAGTTAAAATTATTTCAATTACATGAACCTGTTTAGATTAGATCGAAAGTAGTTTTATGTTTATTTCACTTGCATCTTGATTATGAATCAAACATGCAATATGGTTGGTAGAACCATATTGTAAAATTATTTTATAAATATAAAAATTATTTTTGAAAAGTCGAACCCAACCCTCAGCCCAAAACTTAATTGAGAATTAAGAAGTTATTTCATTAGGTTCTAGGATTGAGAATTGAAGAACGTAAGATACAAACCATAACACATTGGGTTAATAAGTTAGTGAGAATTAGGTCCATTAATTGGGTTAGACCTATGGTTAGATTAAAGATGGACTTAATTAGAGAATTGACTAAATCTAATCAATTATTGTCTTAGATTAGGTCAAGGATTCTCTAGATCAATTACAATAGTTGTAGTTGGTCAAGTCCATGTCTTTAATGAGAACCAAATGGACTTGATTCTTGGCTAAGTGGTCTAGCACGAACTGTTAGGTTGATCTAATCAAAACTAATTAAACCAGTTGGTGTCTAAGGTAAACCAGACTGGTGGTTTTTAATTGGGAGCCTGCTTACCTGACCATTTTTTATGGTGTCTAAGGCAAGCTTTGGCCGACCCTCCCACTGATCGAACTTACTTGGCCTCTTGGTGAAATTATATTTTGATCAGATCACTTGACTATTCGAGCTGACCCATGTTAGCTAGGTAAATTAGTGTGACTGATTTAGGTGCTCTTAGATCAGCCCTTTTAATGGTCTCCCTTAAGCTGACTTAGTGAAGCCATTGGGAGGATCATGATAAGCTGGTTCATTTGACCTCATCCTCTAAATCATTTAAATCCTCTAAAATTATTAGATCCTTAAAATGATAAAGTTATAGGGATAACTGAGTCATAGCCTCCCCATTAAGGTATTTGATAATGAGTCCATTAACTCAATAATCATTGTAGATCCAAAGGCCTTGTGCTTGTTGACTAATGGAATTATCACTCATCATATAACGACTTGGAAGTATCTCTCTAATGGTGGTTAGGTGAGCCAACCAAAGTTGGACTTAATCATTCGTTGGTTAGATGCACCAAGTATGGTCATGTTAATGGTTGGACCTAACCAGATCCTTACAGTGGAGGCCAAAGCCTACTGATTAGGTTTCTGGGGCAAAATTAAAATTATTAAAAATTATTTAGAGAAACAATTTGTTATGAACCTATCCTTAGATGTACATGGATTGGCCAACCAAAGTTGGACTTGTGTGCAGTCTAAGTGGATTCTAGTACCCACTAAGGAATTAGGGTAATTCCTCGAATTGGAGGTAGAGGCTACCAATTCGAATAAAATAGTGGGAGAAACTTTTTGATTAAAGTCCACATCTTTAGGTTTAATGAATCAATTACTAATCAGGTTATGGTTTTCTTTTGTGCAGATATGGCCACTTCCCTATCGCTCCGATCATTGTTGGACAATGATAAGTTGGTGGGACCCAACTTCGATAGCTGGTACCGAAAGTTGAAGATAGTCCTAGAGTATGAACAAATCCTATATGTGATAATGGATCCTGCACCTGAGGAGCCAGCTGCCAATGCACGTGGAACAGTCAGAGACACTTACCAGAAGTGGCTCAGTGACCGACCACGGTGCGCTGTATCATGCTGGCTGCTATGAGCTATGAGTTTAGTCACAGATTTGAGACGGCTCAGCCAAAGGACATGCTTCAAGTGTTGGAGGATGCCTTTGGCACATCCGATGACGTGGAGAGGCACAAGACTAGTTGTGCCATCTTCAACACCAAAATATGGGATGGTGCCTCTGTCACTGATCATGTATTGTATATGATCGAGCTGATGGAACGATTGAGCAAGCTCGGCTTTTCCTTGCATGAGCAGCTTGGAAAGGATGCAATACTAAACTCGCTGCCCAAGTCTTATCTCCCATTCCTCACTCATTATAGAATGACAAAGCTTGAAGTGAACTACCATGGGTTACTGGGGTTGCTTCAGAACTTTGAGAAGGATCACCAACTCCACAAGGAGTCGGTGAACTTAGTGGGAGGTTCATCTTCTAATTCTCAACCCTTGAAGAAAGGGAAGAAGAATAAGAAGAAGGTTCTACACATTCGATCTATCCGATCATCGGATACCATTGCTAGATGGTCACTTCGATTGGTATAAAAATTTATTCTTGTACTACCGGCTTAGGTTCGGACCTATGAGGTCATACACATTAGAGTTTATGATTCAATCGGATGGTTGATCAACGATTAAGAATCGTTCTAGGGTTAAATGATCAATACGATTGATATTTAACCTAGTGCAAGTGTTGCAGGAGGATCAATTAGTAATTCGATTGCTATTTGGCTTAATTTGATTAAGCCAATGGGCTGAGATTAAGTCTAATTGAATATGATTTAATTAGATTTAGTTTGAGCTTGATTGGATCAAGTTCTATTAGTTTATTGGATAAGCCAAGTGCAAAAAAAAAAAACTAGTTCTAGTTCAATTAGGACTTGGATCAATCTAATTTTTAATTTGATTAGAAAATTAAATCAGATATTAAATTTAATCTGATTAAATTAAGTTTTTAATTAGGTTAAGATCTATTTTAATTGGATTGATCTAATTTTGGTTTGAGAAACCAAATTAAAACAAGTCATAAGACAGAATCCTAGTAAGACTAGGATTCCACCTTGCGCTACATAAGCCCCCCCATGCCCTCTCTCTTATTTCATGCCAATCTTTTCTTATTTTGTGCAACAAAAGCCCTCTCCCAGGTCTTTCCTACATCCAAAAAGTTTTCTCTCTTCTTTCATACATGGGAAGTGGTTGTAGATCAAATCAAAGTAGGAATAAATTTGGATTTCAAATTCTATGAGATAGAGTTTTAGAAATCCACAACTCTTTCCTTTTTGCATCAAATTTATCCAGATTTTTTTTTGAAATTTTTATGACTTTTAGGGCACACATTGTGTACCCTTTGCTAGTGGTCCATGCATGAAAATAAAGAGGAGGCACCCAAGAGTTGGGCACCCCTTATCTTGCCACGTTTGGATAAGCCTTGACTAGGTATTTGACCTAGACAAGGACTCTATCATATCTCTCTCTATGAAATGAGTTTCTTCATAAAATTTTTGTAGAACATAGAGATTTGAGAGACCTTTGGGGCATCCAAAAATCAAAGAGAAAGACTTTTGGGTCATGGAGATGTAATAGACACAAGATAGGGTGTCTAGGAGAGAGTAAAGAGAAGAAGAAGAGGGTCTTCTTCTAGGGTTGTTAGTTTCATCTCTTTCCTTCCTCCATCTTGAGTTTTTTTGAGAGCATCTCAGATCTAAAGCTCCTCCTCCTTCTTCTCATCTTTGGAAGAGCCCAAATCAAGAAGAAGGAGGCACCTGATCAACCATCGAAGAAAAATCAATGCAGTACTAGCATACTGTGTTGATTTTCGGAAGCAGGATTTCTGGTCGAGATTCGTGAGCTCGTGTGGATGACTCTTAGAGATAGGATGCGTGTGCGGTTTGCAACATCATCTTCAAGTTCGGATCAGCAAGGTTAAAATATCTAACTTGCAAGGTAATAGATCTGATCTATTATTTAATACATACATTAGATGTAGTATAGAAACATGTTGATATGATCAACATGTAGCTCATGCTCTATATATTTTAATTTCTAATTTAATGCTATGTAATAATCATGTAATAGGATCTTAGATCTAGGGATTCTCTGATTTTAAAAAATAAATTTTGATTTATTTTAGTCTTCCACTGTCTGATCTTGAAAAAGTTTCAAGATCTAACCCTGAAACCCTAGATCTGGTTCCCACACTAAAGCCAACATACACAGCAAGGATCTGAATGATTAGGAACCAAAAAAATGTACAGTCAAATCCAGTAGCCTCACTGCGAATAGCCAATGGCATCACAGATCAAAGGACCATTCACACTACTGCAGCATCGAGAAGATCACTGACGAGTGAGTAGACATTCATGTAGTTCTTGTGTTGGTCACGCTCAGTGCAAATTATTCTCTAACAACCATCTATACCTTCATCTCAGTGTCTCTACACCACAGATCCGAGACTCATCTGTCCATAAAGGAGGTGAACTGTGCACCAATCTCAAACAGATTAATCACTGTCCTCTGTGACGATTCTTTGATCGGGAGTATTTATAAATTAACCACGAATTAATGTATGTCTCAAATTCTTAACACTTTAAGAATATACAAAAATCATCTTTGTTAATTTTTAGGATAAAGATACATAAACATGATTGGAATGAAAAATCTCTTTATTGATAATAAAAAGATTACAAGTACAAGTTTAGATCCTAAAATTACATAATGTGTCCATCAATAATTGGCTTCTAGGGCACAAATCTAACACCCACCACCCTTGTTTTGTCCATTATAAGTTCTTTGGCCAAATTGATTTTCAATGCTTAGCGGGTAGTTAGCAATTTAATAATCTATATGATCATATTTTAAATAAGTACCTATATTCCAATGGTAATCATTGTCAGCATGATTTTTGCCACATCTATAGCATCGCTCACCATCAACCTGTTGAATCTTATTATCTGTTGTTCTCTTAGCTAAACTTTTGATATTTTTATTATTCTACCCTTGTGTATCATTTGATCTTGCTCTCTTTCTTTGCTTCCTTTCCCTTTCCATACATTTTTCATGGACTTTCTTTCAATTATCAATGCTTTGTTTACCACATTCGCATAAGTAGTCAATTCATACGAAACCACTTATTTTTGAATTTCAGTTCTCAGCTCCATCTAAAATTTGTGAACTCATTCTTGCTCACCATCCACTAATCTCAGAGCAAATTTTGCTAACTCTATAAATGTTATTTCATATTCAGTCACACTCGTACCCTTTTGCTTTAGATAAATAAACTCTTGCTCTTTCTGGATCCTTATACTCCGAGAAAAATACTGATCGTAGAATGTAATCCTAAATCTCTTCCAGATAAGTATTTCACCATCTTGTTCATACTTACACTATAGTTGCTGACACCAGTTGTACACTTCTCCTTGTAGTAAATAAGCTGCATATCAAATCTTTTCTTCAGCACAGCACTCTTGGACAGCGAAGGCTTTCTCCATCTCCATTATTCAGTTGTCAGCCTCCAAAGGTTTAGTAGTCTCCTTGAAGGCTGGAAGAGCTAGCTTTTTAAATTCTAAAATATTGTTCCGTTGCACTGGCTACTCTCCATGTTGTTGTGGTGAATGCTGATGTTGTTGTGCATCTCGTTGTATCTACTATTATTCAAGTATTTGCTGCTGTATTTGTTGTTGTATCTGCACTTTATCAATTAGGATCTACATTAATTGAGCCATGTCTGGTTCTTGACATACTCTCGAAGTAGTCCCAATAGGATCTACAACTCCCTCCTCCTGAGGGATGCCACTAATCAGATGGGGAGTGCTACCACCCTGTGGTTGTGATGTCTCTCTTGCGATCCCTTGAGTAGTTCTTGTCATTCGACGAGGTGGCATAATAATCTTTATAGTAGCAAAACCTTATTAGATTCATTTATCTACTTGTTATGATGGGTTTGTTATGATGCTCATACTTTAACATCCCAATATTCATGATGTCTACCCATCCACACTCATACTATGTCTAATTCTATGTGTCATAATTTATCTAATTGTGCTCTGATCCTATATTAATTGTCACACCCCTGATCTGAGATCATGAGCTGAGGGTCATGGCAACTGCCGCATACATACGAAAAACTCTCTATATAAGCATGCAAGGCATTTTATCACGATATCAATACATCATAGTAGAATAAATTTTAAATAATTATTATTCAACTTTAATTTAAATAACTAAATTAAATATCTTATATCCAATAAAGTTTTACTAAAAATAAAATAATAGTTCTAAGTCTAATAAAATTGACAATGTTAAATCTCGCCTGTAAAAGTTCTGTCCCAAAATTAATACCCACACTCATAATTAATTATCTAAATTTGATAAAAAATAAAAAGAAAAATAATGAGCTAGACAGTCCAGTAAGTAATAAATATCTTAACTAGATATTTCAGATATTATATAATATTCAAGAATAATGCTATGAATAAATATAAAAATATATTTCATAAAAATTCAATGTAAATCTAAACTTTTCAAATATTCACATATAATATAATCATAAATTCGATTCAATCAAAATACTTATAACTCAACAACCTCAACTATGACCAACATTTAATCTCCATTGACGGGGTCCACTGAATAGCAGCACACAACTCCCATTGATAGGGTCCACTAAAAACCAGCGCACAAACTCTACTGATAGAGTCCACCGAGTACCAACATATAATCTCCATTAACAGGATCCACTGAAATATAGTTAGGCTGAGAGCATAAATTTGATCTATATCAAAATACTTTTGTATCATAACATATCATAATTTTCACTGAACATATGCATAATCAATAAATCATTGTATTTTAGAATTTCTTTTCATTCGAAACATAATTTCATAAATCATGCATAATTTTAAAGAATAATTATTTACTTTCAAAATAAATATGAAATATCTCAAGCAGATGATTCATTACTTATCTTTTACAGATCACTGAATGAACAGATCAATTAACTTTTAGGAGATTCTTCAATGCCTATTATTCAAAATTATATTCTTGCATTAATTTTAATTCAAAATTAAATCTAAATAAATCTTAAATCAAAATTCCACTTAGGATCGGACTCTTCACTAAACTCGATCAAAATCATCAAAAGGAAGCCTTTCACTATACTAATCTTAGAAAGATAACTTTGAGAGAGAAAAATCTATCAAGAGAGAGAAACAATCTAGAGAGAGAAACTTTTAGAGAGAGAAAGTCCAATATTTTAGATAGAAAAAGCAACGGTTCAGACTGAAAGGAGAGAGAGAAGAGAGAAATTCTCTTATTTTTTATTTTTTTAGTTATTTTTTTATATTTTTTTCTTTCCTTTCCTCTTTTTCTTTCCTTTTTCCTTTTTTTTTTCCTTCACAGGAAACAGAGGACTCACATGGTCCTCTCCTTTTCTTTCATAGAACAGTGGAGTTGTTCCCAAGCTAGGATGGCAACCACCCCCGTCGACGATCCTTTAGGCTGGAGGAGCAGTCCCCGACATTGCCAACTGACCAAATCTGGTGATCGACGGTGACAAGTGGTGGCACAAAAAACCAAAACAAAACAAAAAATAGAAAACTTAGAAAATAATAATTTTTGAAGAGATTTTCAGTAAGAATTCTAGATTAAAACCTTTGAAAGATTGAAGGGAACATGATTGAAGAGATCACCTGGCTTTTAATGGGTTTGAATTTGATTTTTGATGGCCAAAAAAAAAAAAGAATCACTGATTAAACTGGATGAGATGAAGGAAGAGAAACAACAATTTACTCGATGATTTTTGGCAATTTTTTGATAAGAAGAAATCAAAAGATTGAGGGCCTTTAAATAGATCACAAAAGGAAGAGTTTTAATTCGATTTTTACTTGGATTTTCGAGTGATTTTAGGATTTTGAATTGGAGAAGGAATGGAACTCTTCCAGGGTTCTTTCTATTTTTTTTTTGATCTTTTTACTGCTTGGAGATTTATGCAATTAAAAATTAGGGTATTACACATAGGTTGATTTTTTGAAAGTCTTTGACTAAAGTAAGATGATAATTAGAAAGAAGTTTCTAATATATCATCAACTGAATCATCATCTTCTGATTGAGATACATTTAAGGTGCATTTGGTTAGCCATTAAAAAAATATTTTTTTGCTTTTTAATTTTTAAAAAGCAAAAATCAAAAACAATGTTTGGTAACACTATGAAAAGCAAAAAGCAAAATCAAAATAATCAAAATAATTATTTTTTATGCAAAGCAAAAATTTTTTGCTTTCCAAAACTTGCTTTTCTATTTTTTTTGCTTCCATACATCTAAAATGCAAAATCAGAAAGTAAAGAGTTCGAACTCTTCTCCCTCGTTGAGCTCTTCACCTCCCCACCTCCTTCTTTCTCCCTTCTTGAACTCTTCTCCCTCATCGAGTTCTTCACCTGCCATCCCCAAACGTTGTATTTTGCTTTATAGCAACGTAGTTACCAAATATACTTTTTATTTTTTTTGCTTTTACTCAATAGCAAAATCAAAAAAAATATAAAATACTTTTTAAAAATCAAAAAACAAAAATCAAAAAGTATAACCAAATGTACCTTTAGATAAGCAATTGGGCATGACATGATTTGATGCCCATAGCTCATCTGGAATGTTGTATAACTGAAGGATTGAATTGCACGGTAAGTTATCACTGAAGGATATATTTGATATTTTCATCAAATTTTATCTCTTCCGGATAGTTATGACACATTGCTAGATGTCAATCTTGACTTGTGGACTTACAAAAATTAAAAGAGTTTAATTCAAAAATTTATTAGAAAGAGTCTGAGTTAATTGGTGCAATTGGGCTGATATAATCTAATCGAATTAAGATTAGGTCAAGAGTCCTAGTCCACTGCTGGCTAGATTTGGAACTCAATGGATCACATACTTTAGAATTTGATCTTGATCTAATTTAATTAGGATTTAATATAAATTTTTGAGGTTAATTTGATATGTTAGCATATTATATTAACCTAAATTTCCAATTAGATTAGTTTAAATAAATTTGAGCTAGTCTTAATTAACCTATTGCCTTTGATCTAATTAGATTAGGTCCAATTTATTTGATTTATTTTTTTTTATCTTGGAAGTGTTTTAAATGAGAAAGGAGTCCTCCATGCCACCAAGTCCACATCATTTATTTATTACTGCCCGATATTTATTGGCGCCTAAGAGAAGAAAGAATTTTTCTGCATTAAGGCACCTAACCACCTCCTGTTTATCCACTCATTCCTTAATTGTCACATGCTAGATTAATCCAAAAAATTTATGGGGCATAGAAGAGGAGTCCTTCTATATGAAAGTTCTTTTGCACTAATTAATTCATTAGAGATATAATTCTCCACATTGAAAGTTGGAGCACCAAGAGTTAGCACCCCTTGGGATTCCCTGCCGTTCCTTCATCCCATATTTATATGGGATGTCCCATATGGGTTAAAATCCTAGAAAAATTAGTTCTTAGGCATGTGATAAGAGAAAAAAAAGTCAAAAAAAATTATAGCAAAAAGATAAGAAAACTAAGTGGAAAAAATAGAAAAAAAGAGAGGTGAGAAAAAAGGCAAGTGTGGTGTGCTTGTCCTAAGGTTTGATTTTTTCATGTGTGGGAGTACAAAATCAAATCCTAAATTATGAGATTTTTGAAGAGAACTCTCTTGACATGGTCCTAGTAGAGGATTCAAAAGTAAATAGGTGTTGGTGCGATTGCTCTTCGAGAAGGAAACCGGCAGCACACTTATGAAGAAAAGACTGTGGCACCGCACCGGTTAGAAAGGACCTTGATCATCTTCCATGTGGATTAATGTTGGAGGACTTCTACTTTGGAGTCTCATAGAGATCACCATTTTATCATATTATTTATTTTATAAAATATAAGTTTTTAACTCTTTGCATGCTTGGTTTTGGTTTGTTCGACATCCACATGGTGATTCTAGGATTTTAGTTTCGGTTGGCTAGTTTTAATTGTTAAAGCTTTTGATATGCATGTTAAAATTTTTTAAAAATTTTTATTTCACTGTGTGATCGGAATCCAATAGTTGTATCACAGCCATCCTTGTTAGATTCGATCAAATAAGTACCAAAGTAGTAGTATAGATTTGATCTGATTTATATAATACCCATATGCTGTATCGATTTCTAGCATTGATCTTAAAATCAAAAATTATTTTTGATCTTGTTTGAAGCATGAATTTAAATTTTAGTTATTAAATTTAGAATTTGCTATATTTTGAAATTTTATGGTTCATGATTGTTTGATGCTTAAATCATTTTGATTAAGGGTGTATTATATATACATGCCTAATTCGATTAGAGTTTAGTAAGTTGACTGAACTTGTTATATGTTAAGTCAAAATTATTTGTACACCCTTTGTGATTCTAGCAATCATTTTTAGTATGATTTTATGAATGATATTATAACTTAAAAAGCATGTTATATAGCATGAATTGTTATATGTATGTTACATATTATGTAGATGTTAGGATGTACTGAGATCAGTCTAAGACCCTCTATAAAAAATTAAATTAAATTGTAGTATCAGGATTCACTTACAAATCGGATGTCAAATTTATTTGATCAATTAGTATCTAGGTAAGTGTTAAAGGTGGTTCCCTAATTAGGTCTGTATGCTAGCCTGACCAACGATGTTGGTGTCTAAGAAAAGCTACAGAAAGCCTCCCACCTACTTACCTGGCTAATTTGGTTTATTTGAGTTTCGAACTTAGATTGATTAGTGATGTAGACACTACAAAGGCTTTCCTTTATGCTTTGTTGTGCTATCCACAAAGACAGCATTGTTTGAGTATGACCATATAGGAATGAAGGGTTAACTTAACTAAAACACTATAATTTGTTGTCCTATCCATATGACTTGAGTGATTTAGAGGCAAAAAAATATTGAGAATTATATGAAGTATAATTGGTAAAGAGTTACCTACCTTTGAACTCATAAATACTTGTTGTGCTATCCACAAGATATTTGTGAAGAATAGGAGTCTCAATCCCACTTAGAAAATTGATAAGAAGCTTCTCATTTATCATATTAGGGGACTATAATGTTCGATAAAATAGTGAGAGTAACAATTAGATAAAAGATCTAGTCCAGTTGTTCCTGTCATCATGAGTTATTCACTTATACAATATTTTTATTATTATAGATTAACTACATAATGTCATCCTCACTATCATTACGTTGTATACTAGATGCAAACAAATTGATCAGACCAAATTAAGTGGACTGATTGAAAAACTTGAGAATAGTTCTTATACAGGAGAAAGTCTCCTATATATTAGATACCCCTGCACCTGATACGATCGGAGAAGTTGCATCCGAAGAGAAAAGGGCCACATATAAAATTTGGCAAGATGATAGTATAACTGTCAAATGCATCATGCTTGCCTCCATGAACAATGAGCTTCAGAGGCAGTATGAAGGCATGGACGTTCCTTCCATACTCCTTAATTTAAAGGAGTTATATGGAAAATAAAGCCAAACTGCTAGATATGAGATACGTAAGCAGTTGTTCTGTGCTAGGATGAGTGAAGGCACATTCGTACAAACTTATATCCTTAAGATGATTGATCTGATCACTCATATGGGATAATTAGATTTCGTCATGGATGGTAAGCTCAGTTAAGATTTGATACTGCAGTCACTCCCTGATTTTTTCTCATAGTTTGTCATTAACTTTCATATAAACAAACTGAATACGAGTCTGCCTGAACCACTGAATATGCTTAAAATAGTAGAGAGCTATTTCAAGGATGAAAAGGCTCCAGTTCTTCTTATAGATAAGATCTCTAAGAAGAAAGGCAAGAAGGGTTCTAAGAAAAAGATGAACCCTAAGGCTAGCATCTTGAAGAAGGCGAAGAAGGTTTCCACCAAGAGTACTTGCTATCATTGTGGTATGGACGAGCACTGGAAGAGAAATTGTAAGGAATATCTTGCAACTTTGAAGCACAAGAAAGCAAACATTGCTAAAGTTTTGTATATGATACAAACAAACTTATCATTAAGTGCTTCGACTTCAGATTCTTGGGTATTGGATACTGCCTGTAGCTCACACCTTTGCAAATCATTACAGTGTTTGCAGGAAATAAGGAGTTTGAATGAAGATAACTTCATGCTATTCGGTGCTTGTGGAGAGTCCATCTAGGTCGAAGCTGTAGGAACCAAGATGTTGAAGTTACCTTCGGATAAAGTTTTGAAATTGAAGACCTATTATTACATTCCTAAAATTATTAGAAATACTATTTTTGTACCTCTATTATTAGAACAAGATTTTAAAATAAAAGCTAAGAGCAATGGTTGTTCTATTTATCTTTCTAATAAATTTTATGAAAATACTTATATTGATAATGGTCTCTTATTTTTATCACTTAATGATAATGTACTTCATGTTGATAATATGAAGAAAAGGAAGAGAGAAGTGAATGTCACATACCTCTGATACTACCGACTTGGTCATATAAATGAGTCAAGAATTAACAAGTTATACAAAGATAAATTCTTTGATCCTTATGATTTTTAATTATATAGAACTTATGAATCTTGTTTCATAGGTAAGATGACCAAGACTCCATATACTAGACATGGAGAAAGGGCGTGTGATATTTTAGACTTAGTACATATTGATGTTTATGGTCTAATATCGACTCAGGCCAAAGGAGGATACTTCTATTTTATCACATTTACTGATGATAAGTCAAAGTTTGGATATATGTATTTAATGAAAGATAAATCTAAAGCCTTTAACAAGTTTAAAGAGTATCAAAGAATGGTTGAAAGACAAATTGGCAAAAGTATTAAAGTTCTTCGATCTGATCGAGGAGGAAAATTTTTAATTATTGAGTTTCTAGATCATTTAAAAGAAAATGATATTCTCTCTCAGTAGACACCTCTTTACACTCCATAATTAAATGGTATTGCGGAAAGAAAGAATCGCACCTTATTAGATATGGTGCGGTTTATGATGTGCTTCACGGATCTTCCAATCTCCTTTTGGAGATTTGCTCTCGAGACTGCGGCATATATTTTAAACAAAATACTATCAAAATCTATCTCTAGCACTCCATATGAGATATGGAAAGGGAGAAGGCTCAGTCTTAAATATCTTAAGATTTGGGGTTGCCCTGCTTATGTGAAAAATATTGATGGACATAAGCTTAGTGCTAGATCAGAAAAATGTAGGTTTGTAGGTTATCCCAAGAAAAGTATAGGATACTACTTCTACCATCCTACTCAACAAAAGATGTTTGTGTGGGGAAATTCAGTGCAGGGGTAAAATGGTAATTTTAAAACTTTTTCAAAATTATGATTTTACAGCAGAAAAATATTAATTAATCTAATTAATTAACATAAATTTACCCTACACTAGGATCTAAATATGATATATAGCATGCATGCATTTAAATTTGAAATTCGAATTTGAATAATAAACACTTTACTGTAATGTGTTCAGAACACAATACCTTTGTGCGGGTAGTAGATTGTCGTAATCTGATCACTGTCGGGAGAGTCTGATCATCGCGATGTAGCTACACAGCGTGTCTGGCCTCTGCGGATCATCCACACAAAATTTTCGATCTGATCGACTCCTCACGAGTGCTAGCTCGTTGTAGAGCCCTTTCGACGGCCGATGCTGATCGAACTCCTTCGATCGATGTCTGTCGATTCTTCAGATACTTTGGATCATCAGCAAATATGCTTGAGAGGATGTTGAAGATCTCCTTAAAATTTGGTGGGATCACAACACTCGTAGCTCACCTTCTCACTTCCCAAACTCTAGGCTGAAACTCTGAAGAACTCACTGAAACCCTGCGCATACTTTTTCTTTCTTTTCTTTCTTTTTCTCTCGGAAGGATATAGACCTTCACCTTGCACACAAGGATTTCTCACGCCCAGATTTTCTCTCCAAAATTTTTCTTGCACACGCCCCACTCTTCTCCTCCTTTTAAAATAACAACAAAGGTCTTATCTACGTGAGAGGATAAAGATGAGTAATTGCATATTTGAATTCAAATCAAATTTTGAATTCAAATGGAAACTAATTTATCCCTATCCACTAAGGGCATGAGAAGAGGAGGGCGTGGCTTAATTTGTGTGTGAGTGATTTCATGAGAAATATTTTTTCGTGTAATAAATAGGGCGTTAAAAGAGGATAAGGTCAAGGCGCTAAGATTGGTTGCTCATTCAAATTCAAACTTTATTTTGAATTTGAATGGCCAACCAATCATCCTTATCCACTCATATGGTGCATTAAAGTAGGGCATGAGGAGGGCTTTGTGTGCAGAAAAATTCATGAGAACTTCTTTCTCGTGAATTCAAATGGGCGCAGTGGAAGTGAGGTGGCGCAGGGAGAATGGGTCAAGGTGGTTTCATTATTTAAACCAACCTAATTGAACCAAATAAGTTAGGCCCAATTAGACTAATTTAAATCCAACTAAATTAGGCTTAATTAGGCTCAATAAAATCTTAATCAAATCAAAAATTGATTAAGCCCAACCCCTGATCAAATCAGGGACCAAACCATCTCGACGATTAGGTCAACTTTTAACCTAATCAGGTCAAACCCAACTGAATCCAATTCAATTGGACTTAATCCAAAAATAATTACTCAATCAAATTGAGTTAATTAGTGATCAAATCACTAATTAAACCTCTCATAAATATTGAGTCCAAATCTGATGGGTAATCGGGCATCAGAATTCATCGATATGTAATCCTGATCGAAGAGTCCCAAACCAGTGGGACTCTTGACCCCGGTACCCAAAATGTGTGAGACTCATGATCAGAGAATCCTGATTCTCGATCATAGAGTCTCAGACACGTAGGACTCATAGTACATGAGTATTTAAACTCTTCATCAGGCATCAGATCTGATAGGAACCTTTAATGTGTGTGACCCCGCAAGTTCGAACCTAAGCCGGTAGCACAGGAACCAATTCCTGTACTAATCGAAGTGACCATCTAGCAATGGTACCTGACGATCGGATAGATCGAATAGTCACAATCGCAACACTTAGAACCTATGTAAATATGGTTACTGTATAATTCATCCTTTTGACCTCTGTGTTTAGGATGACTCAGGGTTAAACTATCAACCCTGATTAGATCATCCGAATCGTGCTCAACTCAAACAGTCCCGTGACTCCTCACAAAGACTACCCTGGCCAAGATTTTGCTAAATTAAAACACAACTGTACATAGCTCCTAAACTGGAGTCAATCTTCTGAAGGTCTTTGTGTCGGCCAAGATGGGTCGGCCAGGTTCTCCTTTCCGTCGATCTTCTGAAGGTCGACGTCACCTCGATCCACAATTTTCCAGATGAGATGGTAGCAGCACAGAATATGCTTCGTCCGCTGGTGTGCCTTGGGTTCCTTCGCCTGAGCAATGGCTCCAGAGCTGTCACAGTAGAGCAGAACTGGACCAACAAGAGAGGGTGCTACTCCAAGCTCGGTGATGAATTTTCTCAGCCACACCGCTTCTTTGGCAGCATCTGATGCAGCGACATACTCCGTCTCACAAACTGAATCAGCCATTGTGTGTTGCTTGGAACTCTTCCAGCAGATAGCCCCACCATTAAGGGTAAAAATAAATCCCAACACACTTTTTCTGTCATCGTGATCAGACTAAAAATTAGAGTCTGTAAACCCTATAGTCTCAAGTCTGATTCACCATAAACAAGCCACTGGTTCTTAGTATTTCTTAAATACTTCAGGATGGTTTTAACAACCTTCCAGTGATTCTCTCCTGGATCAGATTGGTATCTACTCACTACCCCTAGTGAGTATGCCAAATCTGGTTGTGTACATGTCATGGTGTACATGATAGATCCCACTGTCGAAGCATATGAAATCCTACCCATATGCTCTCTCTCTTGAGGTGTTGTCGGACAATCCCTCTTCGAGAGAGAAATTTCATGGCCTATCGGTAGATAGCCTTTCTTGAAATTCTCTATGTTGAACTCTTCAGCATAGTATCTATGTACGTAGACTGAGATAAACCAAGCAATCTTTTGGATCTATCCCTATAGATCCTCATCCCTAGGATGTAGGAAGCTTTTCCTAGATCCTTCATGGAGAACTGTGACGACAGCCAAATCTTTATTCCCTGTAATGCAGGGACATCATTCTCGATTAAGAGAATGTCATCCACATACAATACAAGAAATACTACTACTGGACCATTAGCCCACTTATAAATGCAGGGCTCTTCTCCGTTCTTAACGAAGCCATACGTTTTGATTGTCCTATCAAAACGTATGTTCCAACTCCGAGATGCCTGTTTAAGTCCATAAATAGACCTTTGTAGCTTGCATACCTTAGACTCATCAGTGGATGTGAATCCTTCAGGTTGTATCATATACACCTCTTCGTCCAGCTCTCCATTTAGGAAAGCTGTCTTCACATCCATCTGTCAGATTTCATAGTCTAGATGGACAGCTATCGCAAGCATAATCCGAATGGATTTGAGCATTGCCACAGGAGAAAACATCTCGTCATAGTCTATACCATAACGTTGACGATATCCCTTGGCAACCAGACGGGCTTTATAGGTTTCCACCTTTCCGTCTGTGCCCCTCTTCTTCTTGAAGACCCATTTACATCCTATGGATTTTACTCCTTCGGATGGGTCAACCAATATCCACACATCGTTGACCTTCATGGACTTCATTTCGGATTTCATGGCCTCTAGCCATTTCTCAGAGTCGGGTCTCTGCATTGCATCCATGTAGGTGATCAAATCCTCATCATTTTTATCAAGTTTGATAGGATCGTCGTTTCGGACCAAGAAACCATAGTTTCTATCCGGTTGACATGGTACTCTACCAGATCGCCTTAAGGGTGCTTAAACAATGGGCTCCAGATCTGATCTAATCAAATCCGGTTCAGGTTCAGCAACTTGTGTCAGTTTTTCCACCTGTCAAACTTCATCAAGTTCGACCTTAGAGGCAACAGTCCCTTCACCAAGGAACTCCTTTTCCAAAAAGATTGCCTTAAGGCTGACAAACACCTTTTGCTCATCAGCCAGGTAGAAATAATACCCTTTGGTCTCTTTTGGGTATCCTATAAAATTATACTTGTCAGACCTAGGTCCTAGCTTGTCTGTAATTAAACATTTAACATAAGCCGGATACCCACAACCCTAAGGTGCGAGAGTACTGGCTTACATCCTATCCATATCTCATATGGCATTTTGGTTACAGACTTACTCAGAACCCTATTTAGAAGGTAACAAGCCGATTCGAGTGCATATCCCCAAAGGAAGATCGGCAGACCAGCAAACCCCATCATGGATCGAACCATGTCCAACAAGATCCGATTCCTCCTTTCAGACACATTATTATGCTGTGGTGTTCTAGGAGGTGTCCACTGAGAGAGAATTCCATTCTCCCCAAGATATGTCAGAAAATCATTGGAAAGGTATTCACCTCCTCGATCAGATCGAAGAGTTTTAATACACTTCCCAGTTTATTTTTCTACCTCATTTCGGAATAGTTTGAACATTTCAAATGACTCCGACTTATGCTTCATTAAATAGACATACCCATACCTCGATAGATCGTCTGTGAAGGTTATGAAGTAGAAATATCCACCTCTTGCACTTGAGCTCATGGGTCCACATACATCAGAATGTACCAGACCCAAGAGTTCACTGGCTCGCTCATCTTTTCCAGTAAAAGGTGACTTGGTCATTTTACCAAGAAGACAGAACTCACAGGTTGAAAGTGATTCATAATTACCTACTTCAAGAATTCCTTCTTGAGCCAACCTATTTATCCTGTTCTTATTGATATGACCTAGCCTACAGTGCCAAAGGTAGACTTCTGACACATTATCTATTCTAGGACGTTTATCGAAGGTTTGAACCACATTAACAGGTAGTGATAGAAAGTAAATTCCATTATTAAGTTATCCAACAAACATTGTAACACCATTCAAAATGATATTGCAAACATTTTCTTTTATTAAAAATTGATAACCGTTCATGGCCAAAAGGTCTACAAAAATAATATTTAATAAAAAGCTTGGACAATAGTGACATTCACTCAGAATTATATTTCGAGAATTGATTATAAGGTTCATGATTCCTAATGCTAGAACTGGAACTTTGCTTCCATCTTCAACGTTTAGGAATCTCTCGCCTTCATCAAATCTCCTACTGACCTGCAGATCCTGCATCAAATTGCAAATATGATAAGGACTTCTGGTATCCAATACCCAGGCAGTAGTATCATAAATGAAAAATTTGCAAGGTGTTATCATATAAGTACCTTGCTTCTTCTTCGGCCTGTTTAGGTCCAGTGAGGCAATGTATAGAGGACAGTTCCTCTTCCAGTGCCCCTGCTTCTTGCAAAAGAAGCACTCTGCCTGGCTCTGGTCGGGCTTGCACTTCTTGGTCTGACCCTGTGCAGACATCCCAGTATGCGGCTGCACCTTCTTATTCTTCTTCTTCTTGTTCTTCTTCCCTTTCTTAAAGGGTCGATGACCTGAAGAAGACCCTCCCACAACATTTACCGACTCCTTATGGAGCTGATGGTCCTTCTCAAAGTTCTGCAGCAACCCCAACAAGCCGTGGTAGTTCACTGCAGGCTTTGTCATTAAAAAATGAGTAAGGAAGGGAAGGTAGGACTTGGGTAGAGAATTAAGGATCGCATCCTTATCGAGCTGCTCGTGCAGGAAAAAGTCTGGTTTACTTAGGCGCTCAATCATTTTGATCATGTACAGTACATGATCAGTGACTGAGGCTCCATCCCTCATCCGAGCATTGAAAATGGCACAACTAGTTTTGTGCCTTTCAACATCGTCAGGCATGCCAAAAGAGTCGTTCAACATTTGAAGCATCTCCTGTGGTTGGGCGTTCTTGAACCTGCGGCTGAACTCATCATTCATTACTGTCAGCAAAATGCACCGAACGGTGGTGCGGTCGTTGAGCCACTTTTGGTAAGTGTCTCGGACCACCCCTCTAGCATTTGGGGCTGGCTCCTCAGGTGCCGGATCCGTTACTACATAAAGGATCCGCTCATGCTCAAGGATGATTTTTAATTTTCGATACAAGCTATCAAAATTAGGTCCCATGAGCTTGTCATTATCTAATAATGACCGGAGCGAAAGGGTAGTGGCCATAGCTGCATAAAGGAAAACCAGACCTATATTAGTACATAAATTATTAATACTAAAGACTTGGACTTTAGTCTAAAGTTTCTTCCAGTATTTGTACGAATTGGTAGCCTCAACCTCCAATTCGAGAAATTACTTTAATTCCTTAGTAGGTACTAGAATCCACACAGACTACATACGAGCCCAACTTTGGTTGGTTAACCCATGTGCATCTATGGGTAGGTTTATAACCAGTTGTTTCTCTAAACAACTTCTAGTAATTAATTTTACCCCAGAACCTAATCAGTAGGCTTTGGCCTCCACTGAAAAAATTTGGTTGGGTCCAACCATTAACATGATTTGATTTGGTGAATCGGACCAATAAATGATCAAGCCCGACTTTGGTCGGCCAACCTAACCACTATCAGAAAGACTCAAACCAAATTATCATTCTATGAATGATAATTCCGTTAGTCAATAAGCACCAAGCCTTTGGGCCTCCAATGATTATTAAACTAATGGACTCATTATCACTCACTTAATGGGAGGCTATGACTTAGTTATCAATATAACTTAATCATTTAGGGACCTAATAATTTTGATAATTTTATTAAAGAATAGATGAGAAGAAAATATCCAGCCAATTTCAATCCTCCCACTGACTTCACCAAGTCAGATTAAAAAGGATTTACTTAAAGCTAGCATTAGGAGCACCTAAATCAGTCAAACTGATTTACCTAATGACATGGGTGAGCCCTAATCACCAAGTGATCTAATCAAAACCTAATTCACTAGGTTGGCCAGGTAAGTGAGATCAGTAGTGGGGATAAGCCATTAACTCGTCAGAGATCGAATCACTGCGAGTAGCTCCCACTTAAAAACCACTGGTCAAACTGCCAAACTTACCTTAGACACCAACAGGTTCATTAGTTTTAATTTGATCAACTTAGTAAATAGGGTTCCACCGCGTAGCCATGAATTAAGTCCATCTTGGTCTAGTTAAAGACATGGACCCATTCAACTACAACTATTGAAGTTGAGTCTAGAGTATCCTTGACCTAATCTAATTCAACTTTTGATTAGATTTGACCAATTACTCTAATTTAGTCCATTTCTTTAAGCTAACCTTAGGTCTAACCCAATTATGGACCTAATCTATCTAACCCATTGACCCACAAGTTTATGCAATTGTCTTAGGTCTTAATTCATAATTCTAGACCTACTAGACAACACTTAATTATTTTAATTAAGTATTTGGACTGATAGGTCAGGGTTTGGTATTTCGAAAATAATTTTTAAATTTGAAAGATTTTATTTTCTGTTCACCAAATATGTTGACTCATTTCATAAATATATCAGCACATTTTAAAAATAGCAATCCTATTGCTAATTACATAATAAAAAATAATTCAATCAAAATAAATCATGAATATTCCTTTTGCTGCTTCATCTGCATGGGATATAATCGTATCGACATCCCTACCGCCATAGGAGCCCCCATCGAATGGGAAGAGAGGGCCTTTAAACCCTACTTTTCTCCTATGACCGGACGGCCATGGCAACCAACCCAATTCGATTACTTGCTACTTGGATCAAGTATATCTAAATATACCAATTTTAAAATTTAAATTTTAAATTTCAAATTTTAAATTTTGAATTTCAAATTTCAAACAAATTTCAAATTTCAAAATTTTGAATTTCAAATTTTGAATTTCAAATTTCAAATTTTAAATTTTGAATTTCAAATTTAAAATTTCAACCAAATTTCAAATTTCAAATTTTGAATTTCAAATTTTCGAATTTTGAATTTCGAATTTCAAATTTCAAAATTTAAATTTCAAATTTTTGAATTTTGAATTTCGAACAACTTTCAAAATTCAAATTTTAAACTTTAAACTTTTAGATTATAACTTAATCTACGTATGCAAATATATTTATCATATCTAAGAACCCGCTCTGATACCATTTGTGAGAAAATTCAGTGCAGGGGTAAAATGATAATTTTAAATTTTTTTCAAAATTATGATTTTACAGTAGAAAAATATTAATTAATCTAATTAATTAATATAAATTTATCCTATACTAGGATCTAAATATGATATATAGCATGCATGCATTTAAATTTGAAATTCGAATTTGAACAATAAACACTTTACTGTAATGTGTTCAGAACACAATACCTTTGTGCGGATAGTAGATCACCACAATTTGATCACCGTCGGGAGAGTCTGATCATCGTGATATAGTCACATAGTGTGTCTAGCCTCTGCAGATCGTCCACATGAAGTTTTTGATCTGATCGACTCTTCACGAGTGCTAGCTCATTGTAGAGCCCTTTCGACGGCCGATGCTGATTGAACTCCTTCGATCGATGTTTGACGATTCTTCAGATACTCTAGATCATCAGCAGACATGCTTGAGAGGATGTTGAAGATCTTTCTAAAATTTGGTGGGCTCACGACACTCGTAGCTCACCTTCTCACTTCCCGAACTCCAGGCTGAAACCCTGAAGAACTCACTGAAATCCTGCGCATACTTTTTCTTTCTTTTCTTTCTTTTTCTCTCGGAAGGATATAGACCTTCACCTTACACACAAGGATTCCTCATGCCTAGATTTTCTCTCCAAAATTTTTTTTGCACATGCCCCACTCTTCTCCTCCTTTTAAAACAACAACCAAGGTCTTATCCACGTGAGAGGATAAAGATGAGTAATTGCACATTTGAATTCAAATCAAATTTTGAATTCAAATGGAAACTAATTTATCCCTATCCACTAAGGGTGTGAGAAGAGGAGGATGTGGCTTAATTTGTGTGTGAGTGATTTCATGAGAAATATTTTCTCATATAATAAATAGAGCATTAAAAGAGGATAAGGTCAAGGCGCTAAGATTGGTTGCTCATTCAAATTCAAACTTTATTTTGAATTTGAATGGCCAACCAATCATCCTTATCCACTCATATGGTGCATTAAAGTAGGGTGTGAGGAGGGCTTTGCGTGAGGAAAAATTTATGAGAACTTCCTTCTCGTGAATTCAAATGGTAGCAGTGGAAGTGAGGTGGCGCAGGGAGAATGGGTCAAAGTGGTTTCATTATTTAAACCAACCTAATTGAACCAAATAAGTTAGGCCCAATTAGACTAATTTAAATCTAACTAAATTAGGTTTAATTAGGCTCAATAAAATCCTAATCAAATTAGGAATTGATTAAGCCCAACCCCTGATCAAATTAGGGACCAAACCATCTCAACGATTAGGTCAACTCTTAACCTAATCGGGTCAAACCCAACTGAATCTAATTCAATTGGACTTGATCCAAAATTAATTACTCAATCAAATTGAGTTAATTAGTAATAAAATTACTAATTAAACCTCTCATAAATATTGAGTCCAAATTCAATGGGTAATCGGGCATCAGAATTCATCGATATGTAACCCTGATCGAAGAGTCCCAAACCAGTGGGACTCTTGACCCCGGTACCCAAAATGTGTGGGACTCGTGATCAGAGAATTCTGATTCTCGATCACAGAGTTTCAGACATGTAGGACTCATAGTCCATGAGCATTAGAACTCTTCATCAGCCATCAGATCAGATAGGATCCTCTAATGTGTGTGACCCCGCAGGTTCGAACCTAAGCCGGTAGCACAGAAATCAATTCCTGTACTAATCGAAGTGACCATCTAGTAATGATACCCGACGATCGGATAGGTCGAATAGTCACAATTGCAACACTTAGAACCTATGTGAATATGGTTACTGTATAATGCATCCTTTTGACCTCTGTGTTTAGGACGACTCAGGGTTAAACTGTCAACCCTGATTAGATCATCCGAATCGTGCTCAACTCAAACAGTCCTGTGACTCCTCACAAAGACTACCCTGGCCAAAATTTTGCTAAATTGAAACACGACTATACACAGCTCCTAAACTGGAGTGGTCAATCCCATCTTGACACACGCACCGACAAGTCAAGTACTTGACTACACCCAGCAGCCTTCCATCACTGAATTAGAAATTCAGGTAGTCCAGTGCCTAAGTGTAGTGAGTTGCTTGCAAGTCACCATGGCGGTCTCAGATCGGAGGGACATTTATACCCATATTCCATCGGAGCAAATCTTGACAGCAGAAATAGCTCCAGAGTTGGTCACATTCAGTGCAGATGTACCCTTACATCTCACTTGTATGTCATACCAGTGTCTCCATACTCATTGGTTAAGAGGACAACCAACCTATATGGCACACAACAACCTATGCTTGATAAACGTTGTCATCCTTGGTAACAACGTATCATTTGATCGTAAACAGATTTAAGGACTAAATGATAAATCCTCCTTTGTCGAGTCTAAATAGTCCTAAGGACTTCACCACAATATAGGAGTTCATTAGAAGATGAAACATTTTATGATGAAAAATGCCAAAATAATTTTTATTAATTCATAATTTATGTACATATAAAAAAATGAGTACAACCGTCAACAGGCTGACGATTGGCTTTAAGACACTATTCCCAACAATCTCCTACTTGGCCTAAAGCCAATCGGTGCAGTATCTAATACCCATCTTCGACTTGCAAGGATCTTTGAAGGTTGATCTTCATCTTCTTCTTTTGATCTCTTAGATGCTCTAGAGAGGGAGAAGAATTAATAGAAGAAGAGAAGAGAAGAGAGGAGAGAGCTATGGAGAAAAAACAAATTTTAACTGATTCTCATATAGTGTGTCCAACTATTGGACCTCCTTTTTATAAATGGGTGTTAGGGTTTTAGGATAAGAGGAGGTGCCAAACATCTCCATGCCAACCACCATATGGGGCATCCCATTTTTTATTAATTTTTGTGATGATGTGAGAAAAAAATCAGATCTTGCTTCTGCCAACAAAAACTCCAACGCACATAGGAAAAAAATATTTTGGCACCACCCATCTTTCCAAACAAAACCAATCTCTTTCCTTTTTATCTCTTTATCTTTGATTCGGATCGTATTCAAATCAGGAAGGAGATAAGGATCATGACTCATCATGATTACCGCCCACCCCTCTCTACGCCCTCTCTTCTCACACCCAAAAATCTCATGCAAAACATATTTTTGCATTGAAGAGATGGCATGGGACCTAGGGCTTGCACAAGGGAGAGAGTCCCAATTGGCTGGGACTTTTCATTTTTAATTTGATTTCAAATCAAATCAGATCTAGTTTGAACCCAACGAGAGGAAGAAACCTAATCCAATTAGAAACACAATCATCTTAATAAATTTTTAACCCAATTAAAAATTAACTGAATCCAAATCCTGATCAAATCAAGAATAAGTTTCCCTTGCAATTAAGCTTAATCAAATCAAACCCAATCTAAGTCAAACTAAATCCAATTCAATTAAACATGATTCGAACCTCTTTACTCAATCAAATTAAGTCAATTAGTAATTTAATTACTAATAAATTTTTCATTAACAGTAGAGTCCCAGTCCAGTGGGACTCTCCTCCAGAGTCCCAATCCAGTGGGACTCTTTACTAGAGTCCCAACCCAGTGAGACTCTTTAGCCATCAGATCATGTCAAAACTTCTAATGTGTGTGACCCCATAGGTTCAAACCTAAGCCAATAGCATAGGAATAAATTCTCATACTAATTGATGTAACTATCTAGCAAGGGAATCCGATGTCCGGATAGGCCGAAAAATTACAAAACAATATTCTAGAACTTACTAGCATATGACTACTGTATAATTTATCTTTTTCATTCAAATGCTTAAGGTGACCTAGCATTTAACTGTCAATCCTAAAATAGTCGACCATATTGTATTTCAACATTTTAAATCCATCACATAGATTATTCTGGCTAAGATTTTACTAAATTGAAATATGCTGATTGTTGCTCCTAGATTGATTTTGATGATTACAAAGCAGATTGAAGGGATACAAATAATTTTAAAATAAAAAATCCTTATGCTCTTCAAGGGCAAAATTGTAATTTCACTAAAATCCTGATTTGATAGTACCATTTGGTAGAACAAATGATTTGAAATCTATTGGTGAAAATTTCATTGTGTTTGGACTTATATTTTTGAAGTTATGAAGGTTTGAAGTGCATAAGTCGACTCATGAGTCAACTCATGGCACTGTGAGCTGATTGGCACGCAAAAATTCTCCTTGGCACGCTAGTTTTCTGGCTTGGCACGACCTGTGAGTCGACTCATGAGTCGACCCACAAGGCATGAGTCGACTCATGAGTCGACCCCTGCTAATTTGAGCCAAGAATTTCCAGAAACGCATTCTCTGGTTTTTGCAACAGAGGTCGACTCATGAGTCGACCCCTGAAGCATGAGTCGACTCATGAGTCGACCCCTGCGACGGGAAAAGTCAGCAACGGCTATTTTTTTGCCCATTTTAATTGCCATTTATGCTTCCTAAAAATCCTCTAACGGCTCTTTATCTACCTAAATTATTTTCTCTTGCTTCTAATGCTACAAAATGCTTAAAATGATAAAAGAAATTGCAGATTAAATAGCGGATCAAACGTGAAATCAAAAATGAGAAGAATAGAAGAAAGGATCCGAAATTTGCAAGAAAAACCTGAGATCAATGAAAAATCCAAAAAGAAAAAGAGAGAGGATCCACAATATATCAGAGAGATTGTGAAAGAGAAAAGCAAGATCTTTCAAGGAGAGAATTCTTCACGCCTATTGTTTCAACCTTGATCTAGAGATCGTTCAAAGCTTTCAAGAGATCTTCAATCAATAATCAACCTCTTCTCAAGCATTCAAGCGTTCATCCACTTTGAGAAAATCCAAAAAAGGGGTTCTTCATTTGAGTAAAGCTTTTATTGTTATATTCGCTCATTTAAGGAGCTGTTATTGTATTAATCTGTGCTCTAAATTTTCTTACTCTTTGTGAGTTTTTGTTCTTGTGTTTGGAGGATTTCAAAACAAGAAAAGGTTGATCCGAACCTGAAATCGGAGTGTTTTGGGTTTACTTGTACCTGGGAAACAAGTGATCTAGCTTGGGATAGCTAGTGTCAGAGTTTCCGACGTTTTGTATTCGGGTTGAATACAAAGGATAGTGGATTGAAATTCCCAAGTAGGATCTTGGGGAGTGGATGTAGGTGCAAGGTTAGCACCGAACCACTATAAATCCTTGTGTTTGTGGTGTGCTTTATCTCTTCACTTTATTTCTTTATTATATTCTTGCATTCCTGCCTTAGGGAATTAATATTGAATTAAAGTCTTTGTTTTGTTCTTCATAAGTAATCAGTTGGGGCTTAAAATTTTTAGAAACCCAATTCACCCCCCCTCTTGGGTTGCATAGCTGGGCAACAAGTGGTATCAGAGCTGGTGCTCTAGCCCTTCTTTGATCTAACAATCAAAGAGCCAAAGATCTATGGCAACCCATGTTGGAACTTCTCTAGCCGAGGGGCAATCAACAAACCGACCTCCACTTTTAATGGGTCTAATTACACCTATTGGAAAGCTCGGATGAAGATTTTCATACAAGCACTCGACTATGATATGTAGAGTATCATAGTGAACGGTCCTCACACACCCACCAAGATTATAGATGGTGAGGAGTCAACCAAACCCGAAAAAGAATGGAATGAGGTTGACAAGAAATTGGCACAATTAAATGCCAAAGCCATGAATGTTCTTTATTGTGCACTAGATGCTAGTGAATTTAATCGCATTTCTACTTGTGCATCTGCTAAAGAAATATGGAATAGGTTAGAAGTCACCCATGAGGGAACAAATCAAGTAAAAGAGTCTAAAATAAACATGCTTGTACATAAATATGAATTGTTCAAAATAGAGCATGATGAGTCCATAACTGCTATGTTTACTCATTTTACTGATATAATCAATGGTTTAAAGAGTCTTGGCAAATCTTATACTAACAGTGAACTTGTAAGGAAGATTCTCAGGTCACTGCCAAGAACTTGGGAAGCCAAGGTGACTGCCATCCAAGAAGCAAAGGATTGAACACTCTACCTCTAGAAGAGCTTCTTGGATCCTTGATGACTCATGAACTTAGCATGAAGCAACATCAAGAGGATGAAGTCAAAAAGAAAAGAACCATTGCCCTCAAATCCACAACTTCGCCTGATTATGAAATGGATAACTCTGAAGATGAAGATCAGGATGAAGAGATGGCTCTCATCACCCGAAAATTTAAGAAGTTTCTAAGAAAAAGGAAACAGAGGATGAGAAAGAAATTCACAAAAGGGGATCAAAGCAAAGAAAAGGAGAAAGATCAACCCCCTATATGCTACGAGTGAAGAAGCCGGGACATTTCAGATCTGAATGTCCACAACTGAAGAAAGGTCCCAAAAAGTTCAAAAAGAAGGCAATGATGGCGACCTGGAGTGCGAGTGATGACTCAAGCTCCGACGAGGAAACCTCAACAGAACAAGCCAACCTGTGCCTGATGGCACATGAAAATGAGGTAACTTCTGAATCCACTAGTGAATTTACTTTTGAAGAATTGCATGAAGCATTCTATGATTCAATTGATGAATTAAAGAAACTAGGGAAGAAAAACAAAGAGCTGAAATTGGAAAATCAGTCCTTAGTGAAACAAGCTGAAAATCTTTCAATTGAAAAATTCACCTTGATTCAAGAAAATCAAAACTTAAAGGATGAAATGAACAAGCTGAAATCTATAGTAGATAAGTTCACCTTAAGTTCAAACAAACTAAATATGATCCTTGAAAATCAGAAAGCTATATATGATAAGGCTGGACTTGGTTATAAACCCCTGAAGAAACAAAAATTTCTGAAGGATATTTATTATTCAAGTAACAAGTCTACAAATATTACTTGTTTTAAATGTGAAAGAATAGGACATAAATCATACACATGTCTTATTAACAAATATGCAAATACAAAGAAAATATGGGTTCCAAAAGGAACCATTCTGACTAACCTGAAAGGACCCAAGAAAGCTTGGGTACCTAAGACAGAAATGTGACCTTTGCTTGCAGGTGTGTCTAGCATCCCAAGAAGGAAACAGGAAATGGTATCTTGATAGCGGATGCTCGAGACACATGACTGGTGATGAATCACAATTCATCACGCTTGATGCTAAGGATGGAGGGATGGTCACCTTTGGAGATAATGGCAAAGGAAAGATCATCGGGATAGGTAACATTGGTATCACTCCCTCCAAATACATTGAGAATGTTTTATTAGTTAAAGGTTTAAAGCATAACTTACTTAGCATTAGTCAATTCTGTGATAAAGGATATAAAGTAAGTTTTGAATCATCTGTTTGCATTGTGACAAGTCCTATTAACGATGGCATTAAATTTATAGGACATAGGCATGGCAATGTTTATATGGTAGACTTGAATGATTTAACTAAATTAGACATGCAATGCCTAGTTTCCTTAAGTGCTAAAATAAATGAGACTAGTTGGCTGTGGCATCGTAGACTTGCACACATTAGCATGCATTCTCTCTCAAAATTAATTAAAAAGGATTTAGTTCTCGATTTGCCAAAACTGAATTTTGAAAAGGATAGAATTTGTGATGCATGCCAATTAGGTAAACAAACTAGAGTATCATTTAAATCCAAAAACACTGTTTCAACTTCTAGACCTTTAGAGCTCTTACATATGGATTTATTTGGACCAACTAGAACCACTAGTCTAGGAGGAAAATGATATGGATTTGTAATAATTGATGATTACTCTCGTTTTACTTGGGTTTTCTTTTTAGCTCACAAAAATGAAACTTTTCAAATTTTCACTAAATTTCATCGAAAAGTCACTAATGAAAAAGGGTTTTCAATTCAAAATATTAGAAGTGATCATGGAACAGAATTTGAAAATCATGACTTTGAAAATTTTTGTAATGAAAATGGAATTGACCATAACTTCTCTGCTCCTAGGACACCCCAACAGAATGGGGTAGTAGAAAGAAAAACAGAACCTTAGAAGAAATGGCCCGTACCATGCTTTGTGAAAGCAACCTTCCAAGATATTTTTGGGCAGAAGCTATTAACACAGCATGTTACATTTTAAATCGTGCTTTAATTAGACAATTTTTAAAGAAAACCAAATATTGCATATTTTCATGTTTTTGGTTACCGATGTTTTGTATTAAATAATGGCAAAGAAAAACTTGATAAATTTGATGCAAAATCAGATGAAGCAATCATTCTAGGTTACTCCTCCACTAGTAAAGTATTTAGAGTTTTCAACAAAAGAACTTTAGTAGTTGAGGAGTCCATACATGTTGTCTTTGATGAATCTAACGATCTTCCTTCAAGGAAGAATGAGGGTGTTGATGATGCAGATCCACTAATAGAAGGTATGAAGGAGATCACTCTGAAAGACTCAGCAACTCCAGAAGACAAGGATCAAGAAGTCAAACAAAATGAGAAAGGTGAAGAAATTCAAGAACAACCTCAAGGTACAAATGACTTACCCAAAGAATGGAGGTATGTTCACAACCACCCTAAGGAGTTAATAATTGGTGATCCTATGCATGGGGTAAAAACCCGTTCTTCACTTAGAGATGTACTTAATCATTGTGCATTTGTATCTCAACTTGAACCTAAAACTTTTGAAGAAGCTGAAAATGATCATAACTGGATTAATGCTATGCAAGAAGAACTTAATCAATTTGAAAGAAATAATGTTTGGACCTTAGTAACAAGACCTAAAGATTATTCAATAATTGGCACAAAATGGGTCTTTAGAAACAAATTAGATGAGCATAGAAATATAATTAGAAATAAAGCAAGACTGGTTGCTAAGGGATATAATCAAGAAGAAGGAATTGATTTTGATGAAACCTTTGCACCTGTTGCTAGATTAGAAGCCATTAGACTTCTACTTGCTTATGCTTGCTTTATGAATTTAAGTTATTTCAAATGGATGTTAAAAGTGCATTTTTAAATGGATATATTTCTGAAGAAGTATATGTAGAATAACCCCCTGGATTTGAAAATCATGCTTTTCCCAATCATGTCTTTAGATTAAATAAAGCTTTATATGGTCTAAAACAAGCACCTAGAGCATGGTATGAAAGGCTAAGCAAATTTCTACTAAATAATGGTTTCTCAAGAGGCAATGTAGATACAACCCTATTTATTAAAAGAAACCAAAATGATATGCTAATTATACAAATTTATGTTGATGACATAATTTTTGGGTCTACTAATGAATCCCTTTGTCAAGACTTTGCTAAGCTTATGCAGGGAGAGTTCGAGATGAGCATGATGGGAGAACTCACCTTCTTCCTCGGACTCCAAATCAAACAATCAAAAGAGGAAATCTCCATCACCCAAAGCAAGTACACCAAGGAACTACTCAAAAGATTTGGAATGGAGAACTGCAAACCAATTGGCACACCAATGAGTCCCTCAAGTAAGCTTGACAAGGATGATGAAGGTAAAAGCGTAGACTTAAAATACTACAGAGGTATAATTGGTTCATTATTGTATTTAACTGCAAGTAGGCCTGATATCATGTTTAGTGTTTGCTTATGTGCAAGATATCAATCTAATCCTAAAGAATCTCATTTGAATGCTGTTAAAAGAATCCTTAGATACTTAAATGGTACACAAACTATAGGGTTATGGTACTCTAAGGACTCACAAATTAATTTGTTAGGATATTCTGATGCTGATTTTGCTGGATATAAATTAGATAGAAAAAGCACAAGTGGAACTTGCCAATTTCTTGGAGTAAACCTAATCTCATGGTTTAGCAAGAAACAAAATTCGGTGGCACTGTCTACGGCTGAGGCCGAATACATTGCAGCCGGAAGTTGTTGTGCTCAAATCTTGTAGATTAAGCAACAACTCGAAGATTTTGGAATCAAACTTAATGAAACACCAATAAAATGTGATAATACAAGTGCCATAAATCTATCTAAAAATCCAATTCAACACTCAAGATCTAAACATATTGAAATAAGACATCATTTTATAAGAGAACATGTTCAAAACAAAAATGTAATTCTTGAATATGTTTGCACTGAAAATCAATTAGCCGATATCTTTACAAAGGCCCTTAGTGAGGATAGATTCTGTGAAATTAGGAGAAATCTAGGAATTCTAGATCCATTTGTCTGAAATTTCTCAATTTCCAAAGAATAGATGTCAAAAACTCTTAGAGCTCAATTTTCAACATCTATCCTGGTCCCAAAAGCTCAGATTTATCACTCTAAAAACTTATCATTGAGCAAAATTCCTTCTCCCAAAATTTCGAATTTTTTTGGAATTTATTTGCATTTTTCTGAATTTCTGAACTTCATGAGTCGACCCCATGAGTCGACTCAATGGCAAACTTGTAAATCCCACCAACTTTCAACGGGTTCATTATTTTTATAAGGGTTACTGTTTGTGAGACGACTCATCTTCCCATCGTTCTTCTTCCAAAAGCCATCTTCTCCAACTCTTCTTGCTCCAAATCCAAGGATCAATTCTGAGGCAATTCTCCCTCCTACTCTCCACCAAAAATCACCTCCTTTGAAAAGAGATTTCTCGTGCTTTCTCGCTTTGCTTGGCGCGGTTTGAACGTGCCCTAGAACTTCACCAAACTTCCAAAATCCACTTCCTTTCTCCACTAAAATTCCTCTTTACTCTCTTGTGATCCCTCCTCCTCTCAATTCAAGTCTTCTTGTCTGCTACTTTATTGGATATGGCTCCAAAGATGAAGCTTCCTCAAAGAAGGAAATCAATCTGTGAGCCTGAGGAAATTGTCCGAAAGAAAAGGCATGCTCAGTCTTCCAGTGTTCCCGATCCAGTTTCAGTACCTGCTCAAGGTCTCTCTCAATCCTCCATAAGCCCCAGTGTAAATCCTCTTTCTGATAGAAAAGTAGAAATCGGGAAAAATATAGATTTTCGGTTTTTTGAGAAAGAAGGCTTTACTTTTGCTACCAAGATCAAAAATCAAGGATGGAAACTTTATTGCTCTCTTAAGGAAGTCACCTATGTTGATCTAGTTAGAGAGTTCTACCAGAACCTAAATTATGGAAATGGGTCAGTGACTTCAACAGTCAAGGGGATTGACATATGCTTGAATTCTAAGATATTGGGAGAAATACTTCAGTTGCCTAGTGAAGGATACTCATATATGGAACTCCCAATTAAAGAAGAAGGGATCAGAATTATCTTAGGAGAAGCTTTTTCAGAAAATTTAAACAAATTGGAAGCAAAGATTTTGTCCATTGAGATGAGGGTCCTGCATCAGATTGTAACAAAACTCTTCTTTCCTAGGAGTGGTAGGCATGATCTACTATCTGGCAGAGATATATGTGTAATGTTTCATATCATCACTCAGACCCCCCTAAACCTCCCTGCACTTATGATAGAGGCCATGAGAGAAACTTTGAACAGATGCAAGGCACACTTGCCTTATGGTATGGCCCTTACTAGAGTATTTAGGAGGTTTGGAGTTAGCTGTGAGGGGGAGACACCTACCAAGCTCTCACATGTGGACACTTTCAACCAACACAGCCTGCATCGAATGGGAATTACAAAGACTGTTGGTGGTTGGATCAAGGGCTCTGAAGAAAGAACTGAGGAGAGAGTTGAGGAAAGAGCTGAAGACAGAACTGAAGGCAGAGTAGAAGAAGAAGGTCCATCTTCTCCTGTACATGACTTCAGGGCAGCTTCACCAGATACCTAGTTCATTCCTGATACTGAGGCTGGCCCTTCTGAGTTTACTAGGATGCCCACACCAGTGTATCAGCCAGAGAGCAGAGCACCTCATTCAGAGTTCAGACTGGCTGATGATCAGATCGAGCATATATCTCAGCGTGTGGCTTCTTTGTTGTCTAACCAGTGGAGTAGTACTTCTTTTGCACCTAGAGCTACCTCTTCTGATCAGACCATTACTCCCCACATCTCCACTGTATTTCAGATGATTTTAGATCAGTCCGTCAGGATACAGCAGCTTGAGGACACAGTCTGGAGACTGACTGGCAGAGTTCTTGACTTGCAGGGGCAAGTCCTTGCTTTGGCCCATCCCCAGCCACAGGAGTCTACTATTGAGGTCACAGACCTCACTGCAGAGGCTGGCAGGCTCAGAGGAGCACTAGAAGGTGGATATGAATTACTAAGGAAAGAGATTCGAGGATCAAGTGAGCATGCTACCACCCAGTTCACTGCTCTACTTCAATCTGTTTCCAGAGCACTAAACGTACTTGATTCTATCAGACTCATGGTATCAGCCCTAGCATCTTAGCATTCTCAGCCACCCAGTTCATCTCGCCCTCCTACTCGTGGCAGAGGCAGACGGGGTAGAGGACGCACTTCTGATCCATCATCTCCTCACCCTATATCTGATGACTCCGATCATTGACTTATCTTGATCTTTACTAGGTCCTAGGAGTTAATATCTTGTTCTAGGATCTATACCTTGAGGCCATGTATTGACAATTAGCTGGTTGAATTTTATTTTTAAGAACTATGTATTGAAACAATTATGATATTAATGGAATCATCTTTTACCTATATTTCTACCTCTTTGTAATGATATCGATCATATTTTGGATATATATTTTCTTCTTGTTGAAATATTGTCTTCTCCTTGTTGTTGTTTGCTGTTGATAATTGCTATATTAAGGGGGAGCAAACATCTGTGAAAAACTCTAAAGAGGAAGAAATTAAAGAATATTTCAGAAAAAGAAAAGGAAGAGTTAACTATGTTTGATGATGTCAAAAAGGGGGAGAAATTAACAAAAACAAAAATTGAAATTAGACAAAAAGCAAAACCCTAAATTATGAGAAAAAGGGGAGAAATTAAATAAAAACAAAAATTGAAATTAAAAAAAAACAAAACCCTAAATTATGAGAAAAAGGGGGAGAAATTAAACAAAAACAAAAATTGAAATTAGACAAAAAGCAAAACCCTAAATTATGAAAAAAAAAGGGGGAGAAATTAAACAAAAACAAAGATTGGAAGATTAAAACAAATATTAGAGAAATTAAATAAATATTGGAGAAATTAAACAAAAACAAGGATTGAAAGATTAAACAAAACTTTGAGAAATTTGGTATCGAAATTTGGTATCAGACAGAACTTAAAGTCATCCATCAAAAGCAAAATCATAAGTACAATACAAATAAGTATTTTTTTTTTGCTCTGATATATTTCAAAATTCAAACTTGCTCTGATACATCTTTTGAAATTTTATTCACCTTGATACATCTTAAGAAATTTGTTTTACTCTGATACACCCTAAAATTTCTTTTAACTTGCTCTGATACATGATAAAATTTAATCCGATACAGTGTGAAGGTTTCTCTAATAAATTATAACATTTGATCTGATATAGTGAGAAAGTTTCTCTGATATATTATAACATTTTCTCTGATACAGTGTGAAATTTTCTCTGACATTTGCTCTAATACAGTGTGAAATTTTTTCTGATATATTATAAAATTTTCTTGCTCCGATATATTGTAAAATCTTTTCTGATAACATTGTAAAAAAAAAAAAAAATTATTTTTCTTGCTCTGATACATTGCAAAATTTATTTCTCTTCTCTTGCTCTGATATATCTTGAACTCAAAATGATCTAATACCCTTTTCAAATCTTTAAGAAAATGGACAAACTATTTTTGCATTTATATTACATGCCAAAAGAATCATACTCTTTTCAAGCATATACACCTATAATGGATTCTTTTGAAATTAATGCATTAACATAAATATTTTTATTCAAATATTTTGTCATCATCAAAAAGGGGGAGATTGTTGCTTCTAGATTGATTTTGATGATTACAAAGCAGATTGAAGGGATACAAATAATTTTAAAATGAAAAAGTCCTTATGCTCTTCAAGGGCAAAATCATAATTTCACTAAAATCCTGATTTGATAGTACCATTTGGTAGAACAAATGATTTGAAATCTATTGGTGAAAATTTTATTGTGTTTGGACTTATATTTTTGAAGTTATGAAGGTTTGAAGTGCATGAGTCGACTCATGAGTCAACTCATGGCACTGTGAGCTGATTGGCACGCAAAAATTCTCCTTGGCACGCTAGTTTTCTGGCTTAGCACGACCTGTGAATCGACTCATGAGTCGACCCACAAGGCATGGGTCGACTCATGAGTCGACCCCTGCTAATTTGAGCCAAGAATTTCCAGAAACGCATTCTCTGGTTTTTGCAACAGAGGTCGACTCATGAGTCGACCCCTGAAGCATGAGTCGACTCATGAGTCGACCCCTGCGACGGGAAAAGTCAGCAACGGCTATTTTTTTGCCCGTTTTAATTACCATTTATGCTTCCTAAAAATTCTCTAACGGCTCTTTATCTACCTAAATTATTTTCTCTTGCTTCTAATGCTACAAAATGCTTAAAATGATAAAAAAATTGCAGATTAAATAGCGGATCAAACGTGAAATCAAAAACGAGAAGAATAGAAGAAAGGATCCGAAATTTGCAAGAAAAAGCCTGAGATCAACGAAAAATCCAAAAAGAAAAAGAGAGAGGATCCACAATATACCAGAGAGATTGTGAAAGAGAAAAGCAAGATCTTTCAAGGAGAGAATTCTTCACGCTTATTGTTTCAACCTTGATCTAGAGATCGTTCAAAGCTTTCAAGAGATCTTCAATCAACAATCAACCTCTTCTCAAGCATTCAAGCATTCATCCACTTTGAGAAAATCCGAAAAAGGGGTTCTTCATTTGAGTAAAGCTTTTATTGTTATATTCGCTCATTTAAGGAGCTGTTATTGTATTAATCTGTGCTCTAAATTTTCTTACTCTTTGTGAGTTTTTGTTCTTGTGTTTGGAGGATTTCCAAAACAAGGAAAGGTTGATCCGAACCTGAAATCGGAGTGTTTTAGGTTTACTTGTACCTGGGAAACAAGTGATCTAGCTTGGGATAGCTAGTGTCGGAGTTTCCAACGTTTTGTATTCGGGTTGAATACAAAGGATAGTGGATTGAAATTCCCAAGTAGGATCTTGGGGAGTGGATGTAGGTGCAAGGTTAGCACCGAACCACTATAAATCCTTGTGTTTGTGGTGTGCTTTATCTCTTCACTTTATTTTTTTATTATATTCTTGCATTCCTGCCTTAGGGAATTAATATTGAATTAAAGTCTTTGTTTTGTTCTTCATAAGTAATCAGTTGGGGCTTAAAATTTTTAGAAACCCAATTCACCCCCCCTCTTGGGTTGCATAGCTGGGCAACACTGATGCATTAACTCTTACTTATTCAGAGAGGTCAATCTCATCTTGACTCACACACCGACTTAATAAGTACTTAACTATACTCTAAAATCTTCTGTCACTGAATTAAAAATTTAGATAGTTTGGCACCAAAGTACAGTGAGTTGCTTATAAGTCACCATGGTGATCTCAGATCGGAGGGACACTTATACCCATTCCCTTTGTGAGTTACTCTTGATAGCAAAATGCTCGATAATTAGTCATGTTCGGTGTGAATATACTCCTACATTCCACCTACATACCATATCAGTGTCTCCACACTCCTTGATTATGAGGACAACCAACCCATATGACATACAATAATTTTTACTCGATATCGCTATCATCCTATTAATAGCATATCATTTAGTTGCAAACATATTTTAAAGACTAAACGATAAATCCTCCTTTATCGATTAAATATAGTCCTAAGAACTTCATCACAACACAAGAGTTCAAATAAGATGGACAAAATATACCGAAAAAGCCAAATAATTTTTATTATTAAAAATTTATATATAATTATAAATATGAGCAGGATCATCAACAGACTGACAATTGGCTTTGGGACACAATTCCCAACACCTTCCTTAATGAAAATCTTGAGAAAGAAGTCTATATGACTCAGTCAGAGAGATTTATCTCTAGTGGGAGAGTAAATAAAGTATGTAAGCTAAAGAAATTTATTTATAGATTAAAGCAAGCATCGAGGTATTGGAACATTTATTTTGATGGGATAGTCAAATCATTTGGCTTTATCAAAAATATGGATGAACCTTGCATATACAAGAAGACTAGTGAGAGTGCTACTGTCTTCTTGATCTTGTGTGTGGATGACATACTATTCATTGAGAATGACATCCCTATGTTGCAATCGGTCCAAACATGGCTATCATAAAAATTTTCTATGAAAAACTTGGGTGAAGCATCCTGTGTACTTGGTATAAAAATCTATAGGGATAGATCAAAAAAGATGCTTGGCTTATCCTAGTCATAGTATATAGATCTTGTGTTGAAGTGGTTCAATATGGAGGGAAGTAAAAGAGGTTACTTGCCCATGAGTTATGGCATACAACTCTCTAAGAAGATGTCTCCTAAGACACCTGAAGAAAGAAATAGAATGAGTTCTATTCCTTATACTTCGGCTGTAGGATCAATTATATATGCTATGCTATGTACCAGGCCTAATGTGGCTTATGCCTTGGGCATTATAAGTAGATTTCAAATAGATCCAGGGAAGGATCATTGGAAAGCTGTGAAAAACATACTCAAGTACTTGAGAAGGACTAGAGATATTTTTCTTATATATGAAAAATCTGATTTAAAACTGAAAAGTTATACTGATTCTAATTTTCAATCTGATCTAGATGATAGCAAATCTATATCTGGATATGTGTTCAACCTGTATAGTGAAGCAGTAAGTTGAAATATTTTCAAATAGCAAATCATTGCTGACTCAGTCACTGAGGCTGAGTACATTGCTACTAGTGAGGTTGCTAAGGAGACCATTTGGATGAAGAAGTTAATCTCAGAATTGGATGTTATTTTGAAAATTAAACAACCAGTGCCTCTTTATTGTGACAATACTGGGGTAGTTGCTTAAGCCAAAGAATCGAGGTCTCATCATAAATTCAAGCACATTCTAAAATGGTTCCACCTTATTCGAGAGATAGTCGAAAGACACGATATGATCGTGGAGCGAGTTGACATCAAGAATAATATAGCAGATCTGTTCACTATGGTCTTGTCATTGTAGTAGTTTGACTACCATCTAGATAGCATGAGCATCAAGTATAGGGGTGATTGGTTTTAGTGCAAGTGGGAGATTAAAAGAATTATATCCTACAAGTCAATCACATATGGGATGCAATGGGATATTTTTCTATATTTTGTCTTCCAAACTTATCTACTTGACATTGTTAATTAATAAAATAGGCATTTTGATTCATTATATACTGCTTCTTATTATTATTTTAAGATTATAATGAACCCCATATATCTGGATAATGGTTTTAGGGTCATGATGAGATCATGCCAGTGAGATCAAAATCTTTGATAGTCCTGATCTAAAATATTTTCAGTCATTGATTCATTGAGTTAGAGATCAATAATATCGATAAGGCTGACATATCCTATGTATGCTCAATGGTGAGGGTGATTGATCTCACAACCACTTGTGTAGCGATACTAATACAAAGATGTGGATGCTCATTAGAGAATAAGTTTATTGAATTGACCTGTGAGAGAGCATCTGATGGAGTCTTTTTTACATATCAGCTGGTTGTTCTCTGGTGGGAGTTGTGCAAGTGATCCCTTGATCTGAGATCTCTATGGTACCTTTTGTAAATGAATGTATGTTTCGTTTCACTTCCTAGCTTGGTTTTTTGATTCTTATGTGGAGTGCTCTGGATATGGTGAAGTATGCATGGAGGTTGTGAGTGGTCAATAAAGGATCAATCACTCCTAATAAGAGGAGCGAACATCCTATGTGATCTTATAGGTTGATGATTCTGAAAATCTTTGGCCAAAACAGGATGATAATTAAAAAAAAATTTCTAATATATCATCAATTGAATCATCATCTTCTAATCAAGATATATTTAGATAACCAATTGGGCTTGACATGATTCCATGCCCATAGCTCATCTAGGGTGTTGTATGATTGAAGGATTAAATTGCACAGTAACTTGCCACTAAAAGATAATTTTGATATTTCTATCAAATTTTATCTCTTCCGAATAGTCATGACACGTTGCTAAATATTAATCTTGACTTGTAGAATCATAAAAATTAAAAAAAAATAATTTAAAAATTAATTAAAAAGAGTTCTAGTTAATTGGTGCAATTGGGCTGACCTAGTCTAATCGGATAAGGGTTAGATCATGAGTCTGAGTCCACTGCTGGCTAGATTTGAAATCCAATGGATTACTCATTTTGAGATTTAATCTTCATCCAATTTAATTAGAGTTTAATATAAATCTTAAGGGTTAATTTGATATCCTGGCATATTGTATTAACCCAAGTTCCCAATTAGGTTAGTTCAAATGAATTTGAGCTAGTCTTAACCTATTGCCTTTGATCTAATTGATTAGGTCTAATTTATTTGATTTATTTTCTTATCTTGGAAGTGTTCAGATGGGAAAGGAGTCCTCCACATGACCAGGTCTACGCCATTTATTTATTGCCACCCCATATTTATTGGTGCTTAAGAGAAGGAAGAGTCCTTCTGCATTAAGGCACCTAACCACCTCTTGTTTATCCACTCATTCCTTAATTGTCACATGCTAAATTAATGTAGAGAATTTATGGGGCATAGAAGAGGAGAAGTCCTTCTTAATGAAAGCTTTTCTACACTAATTATTTCATTAGAGATTTAATTCTTCACATAGGAAGTTGGAACGCCAAGAGTTGGCACCCCTTGAGACTCCCTATTGTTCCTTCATCCTATATTTATATAGGACACCCCACCTGGGTTAAAATCCTAAAAAAATCAGTTCTTAGGCATGTGATAAGAGAGAAAAATGTTAGAAAAAAATTAGAGCAAAAAGATAAGAAAATTGAGTGGAAAAAATAGAAAGAAAAGAGGTGAGAAAAAAGGCAAGTGTGGTGTGCTTGTTCTAGGGTTTGATTTTTCATATGTTGGAGTACAAAATCAAATCTTAGGTTTTGAGATTTTTGGAGAAAACTCTCTTGACATGGTCTTAGTAGAGGATTCGAGGGAAAACAGGTGTTGGTGCAATTGTTCTTCGAGAAGGAAGCCGGCAGCACACTTGTGAAGAAAAGGCTGCGATGCTGCACCGATTGGGAAGGACCTTGATCATGTTTCATGTGGATCACCATTAGAGGACTTTTACTTTGGAGTCTCATAGAGTTTATCATTTTATCATATTGATTATTTAGAAAGTGTAAGTTTCTAACTCGTTGCATGCTTAGTTTTGATTTATTCGACATCTACAAGATGATTCTAAGGTTTGAGTTCTGGTTGGCTAGTTTTAATTGTTAAAGCTTTTGATATGCATGTTAAAATTTTTTAAAAATTCATATTCTACTGCATGACCGAAACCCAACATAGAGTCTATTATTTATGTGGGTGAGAGTTCTTTAATGAATAAGATAATTTATGAGGGCGATAGTTCTTTAATGAATAAGATATATGATTTATGTTTTTCTTTAATATATGAAATGTTAATTGCAGATAATGGAAATTATTGATATATCCCCAAAGGTCATTTTGGCAGAAGTTTTAAAAAATTTGGGACTTCCTGATCCGATCTATGGAGTTGAGAA